>NC_046159.1:121941986-122241986 GCF_011064425.1 Rattus rattus
TATAATTTTGATATGCTTTTTTCGTTCTCTACTTGCAGCAAGACATTGTTTCTAATTTTTCTTCTATTGCTTCACTAGATATAGTTTTCTGTCTCCTTTTTAACATCTTTAAAGTAGAACATATAAAGGTTTGTTTGATAAGTTGAGCATTACTGCTTTCTTAGAATGAATTTTATTCTCTGCCACCTGCTTCCCTATCTTTTATTTTTATGTCTCATGTTGTGTCAGTATCTGGGGATTTTAATTAAATAATGAGACAGACCTGGAAATCTGATTCCCCTTCTCAAAAGGTGTCTATTAGCTTATTGAGTTCTCTGACTTACTCCTGCAAACTCTGTATTTTTTATCATGCATGAACATGTTATCCTTTATATCAGTGGTTTTCAACCTTCCTAGTTCTGTGACCCAGAGTGGTCATAACCCATAAGTTGAGAGCTGCTGAGCTACATGCTTTTGGTAGTCAAATAATTCACTAGAGATCTGGTTATGTTCTTGAAATCAATTCATCCACTAGTCATTGCTGAGGATCTCTGCTTGTAATAAACCCTGCTCTATCACTGTACTCAACTCTGCTGTAACAGTCCTCCCACCTGCTCACAGAGCCTTGAGGTTAGCCAGTATTGAAAACTCAGAGACCTCTCCAGTTTGTCCTGAACATTCACATAGCATTGTGCATGTGCGTGACCTTTGAGAGTACCAGTAATACACCAGAGCTTTACGTAGTCAACGCTTGATATCTTCTCAAGTTTTCTCTTTTAAGATGTTTGGTTAGCTTATTATTTCTCCCAACTATAATAACTCAGGTCAGGTAGCTAAGCATGGTCAACCATACCTTTGACTATTATCAGCAAATGTATCAAGAGAAGTAGAAATGTCACCCTTCACAGTGGCTCTGTGCTACTTCAAACAGACAGCTTTGTGAGTGGATCTTTCAGGAACCCAGATGGTATCTCAAGTAGTTGCCATTGTCCTGAAATGAAGGAGTCTGGGTGAGTGTCTAATCCTATTTCTTCCTCTAATGGCTTCCAGGCTACAGATTTTCTTTGTAATTATGGGTTATTGATTTTCAAAGTTAAATGTTAAAATGTTATAAAGCTTATCATTCACACCCAGATCCAATGTCTTTTCAATGATGATTTTCTCATAGAGGGCAGGAAGTATTTGGGTAATTTTTTGAAAATTTAGTTGTGATAATTGTGTCAAATCGTATTGTAAGGAAAAACCCAACACCCTTAACTCTATCATTTATTATTGATATTATACTACATTAGCTATATGAAGAGAGAAATCAGAAAGAGTACTCACAAATAAGATGGCCATAGTTTGAGGGAAATAATGCCAATAAAGCAGAGCATGGATATTACTAAGCAAGTACCACATTTCTACAATGCAATAAGCTTACAGAGTTTTAGTAGAGCAATGATGAAAGCTTTGACAAGGGATTAGCCATGTTATTTCATGCAATAGACTGTGAACAACATTTGCACACCACTTGCTTCCTGGAACAAAGTAGGGGATGGAAGGGAGGAGAATGATGCTGATGATCCTTCTAAAACTGTAGTGTCCCAACCATCTTATGAACAGGAGATGTTTGCTGAGAATGATAATACTTTGCAGGGAAAAATGCTTTCTGTGATTCCTTTCTTGTCAATGCCCACACTGACATGGCACCGAGAACTGGGCATAAGCCTGTAGGATTAAAAGACACACACATGAGGGTTATTTGTGTTAAGAAAGAATGCCCATTCTGAAGCTTTATTTTCCAAATACATACCCCAAGTTGACCAGGTGGAAAAATCTAGGAAGCACAGTTGGAAACCCTGGCTCAAGACTTCAGTAAGAAAAGACCGAATACATGCCCTGAATTTACTAGGGAGAAGTCCAGGAAGACCAGCCTAAATCCCCAAAACAAAAGGCTGGGAAAAGACAAAAGACAGGAATGAATTGACCATCGCCCAGATGTGTCACTACCTGGCCAGACTGCTCCTTTGTTAGGAACAAAAGGCTTCCATATGCATCAGCAGGGCTTGGGTCAAACCCTGCAAGGGACCCAGAAAGGTCTGACAAGGGGGGTGAAACACTGCAGGGGACCCAGGAGGCTCCGACAAGCCCACCTATTTTATTTTATTTTTTTATTAAGCAAGGCCCCCTATATTGATTTTAAGCTGTGCATGTCTTAGGACACTTTGAGATATAAAGCCTCTTTCCCATCCCTGGAAAATTCTGCCAGTCTCAGAATTTCCTGTCTTAGGCAAGGCCTGGTCTCAAAGAGTTGCCCGTCCTCAGCTAACTGCTTCTCGTGAAGGCCGAGCCCAATTTGGGCAGAAGGTTTGTCTCCTACCAAGGAGAACAACACCTGCTTAGTTGCTGGCCAGGACTGGAAGTGCTGTTGGCCCATGTGATAAGAAGTGCAAAGGCCCTAGGGCCGAAACTCTGAGGGTCATAACACCAAGGGCCGTTGTCAAGCCGTTCCTGTAATAAAATTTAGAATTCCCAATTGTCAGAACTACTCCAGAAAGTTCACCCACTGTGCTTGCCTAACAATAAATTGGGGGAGGGTAACTCCAGACACTGCAGACCCAGTGGCTGCAGCAGCAATGGCTGCTACAATAGCAGCAAAAATGCCAAAGTCATTCTCAGGACAGTTCAGGATCGGTCATCCTTCTCTGGAACAACTGGCAGGCAATGGAACTGTGTCTGAGATCCGCACAACCAGGGCAGAATTTCCCGGTCTCCAGCAGCTTCACACAGATGGCATTCTTGTGAAGCTACAGACTGCAAAATGGCAACACGAGTCATAGCGGCAATAGCCGCCAGGAGAATGAGGGGGTGGGGCAGGGGTAATAGCTGGAGTCCAGTCTTCTCCTGGCAAGCAGAGGTGCACAGAGGGTCGGAGCGCAGGCCACAGTGGGACAGGACACGCAGTGGTGGCAACAATGACTGCAGCAATGCCAAAATCTCCGTGAAGACAAAAGGTGAGGGGGAAATCCTCCATCTTCCTCCAAGGGCACAGGAATGACTCCAGGGACCGGAACCACAAGAGCTGAATCTTCATCCTCCCAGGATCAGCGTCTCACAGTCACTCTGGCAGCTGGCACACTCCTGCAGCATCCTGTAGGAAAAACACAAACATGCCCTCTTCCCCATATAAAATACCTGGACAGGATCATACCATATGCCAATATGTGGATCTTTCTATTTCACCTAGGCAGAAGTATGCCTAGTTGTAGGGTGCCATAAATGTTCAGAGAGTTCCTTGGCATCCAAATATTAAAATTGAAATAAAAGGGCATTATTTAAATAATTGTATAGCATACAGGGATAACTCCCATTTTTATTATTAAGATATTGTTAAGATATTATTTATTAAGATAAGTCCTCGAGGATTGATACTATTATGTGATACAGGAAGAAATTGAGGAGACTGAGCACTTGTATTTATAAATTGACTTTTATACCAAATTATTGTCTCCAGCATTATTGTTTTGGTGATATAAAGAATGAGATTGTTTGACTAATTGCTCCTATGTAAGGCCTATATAATCTTCCTGGTATCATTGCCTTCCCTTGCAAAGGGGTCCAGGCAATCCAGTTTGAGTTCTTAAATGGCCTATAAAGGAACAGTACTTAGTGCTCTTAACCACTAAGCCATCTCTCTGGCCCCTCACAAGCTTTATTTACCTAAACATAAGCATTAATTAGAAATGCCAAATCCTGTAAATATTGTCCAGATTCAGCCTTACTTAGAAATCCCTGAGCTGGCAGGGTGAGGCTGGGAGTTGAGAGTAAGCAAATGGAGTCTTCCTCTTTTCATGAGGATGTGCTATCAACTCCATTACCATTTTCAAAGAGCTGGGTATGAGTCTATGGTTTTCTTTAGTTGTCTGAGCCAGGGCTCTGAAAGGACAGCGAGTTGTCAGACATTCACACTGAAATCATCACTCACTGATTTCATGTAGAAAACTTGCCTCTAATAAAGCATTAAGTAGTTGTAACATTTGAGGGTTAGTAGTATCTAAAAAAAGGAAAACTTTTTAAGCAATTGTAAACCACAAGCCACACATTGGCTATCAGTATATGAATTGAAAGCTTGATTTTTTAACATTTAAAAACAGCGGCTACAGCACATAATTCAATAATCTGTGCTGAACAAGGGGAAACTCAAGAGAATAAACAAGTGATCCAATCATATATGTAGCCTTTTCATTAGATGAACCTTCTATAAATATAGTAAGCACATTTTCTATGGGCTGCACGCACAAATTTACAGGAAATACAAAAGCATGCAAAGAGTAAAATTATCAGTTTTGTCTGAAACATTTGTATATGTAATAGGCCAAATATCAATATTTTGTAATAACCAATTTAATTGTTGTTTGGAATAAGGTATGTTTCACCAGGTTTCTTTTTAAAATGCTTCCAGCACTGTAGCCTACAATTTTGTATTAACACAACAAAAGCTTTATCTCCAATGAGGATATCAAACAAAGGCTAAAGTCCTCTGGTAAGGTGAGGTACTTAGCCAATTAACATATCCTTAGAAGCTTAAAATTAGTTTCAAATATTAAAAAGGAATATTGAATCTTTTTGGAACAAGAGCTACTCCCCAAATATTAAAGCTCATTGTAAGAGTAAAGGTTTGTAGTAAAAATTTCCATATACACTGAAAGATTTAAAGTTCTAACTTCTTACATTGAAGCAGCGACAAAATTACATAATATAAGGCTATTAGCCATTCTTTTGTAAAATTTTATAATGATAGCATTTCATGGGCTCTCTAAAATTATAAGCAAGTTCACTAAATGAAAACTCAAAATCGCCAGGACGTTAACAAATTACATAAAAACAATCCTCTAAATCTATCTTGAAATGGCAGTTGGAGTAAGCAAACAGGCTGTAATGCTCTCACAAGTTCCAAAACCTCATCAATCCTTCATAAATCTGGTAACAATCTCTACCTGTTTCATTTTTTTCTTAATTATAAATAAGTTTGAGTTAGCCAATGTAACACTGGCAATCCTTAACCACAATCTTTAAGTTCTCCTTGTCACACCAGAGCACAACCACAACTTCAGAAAGCAAACCTCAACCTCCAACAAACAATCCAGTCTCCAAAATCCAGTCTCCAAAACACCGAATCGATCCTTCATGCTACAAGGTTTGACTGCCAATTCTTTCATATGAACGCACGATGGTGCGGTCTCCAATACCTCAACAAAGAGACATTGCCCTAAATTCTTTTAGAAGCCTGGTTTCTAGGATAAGAATTCCATAAAAATATTATCCCAATTTAGACCTGTTTCCCTGGGTTGGCTCATGCCACTTATTGTCTAGAATGACTATATCCAAATTACCAGTTTTAAGGCAACTTTCTGTTACCAATGTTACATTTTTTTAAACCATATCCAATAACTTAAAAGCCAATAGTCCATAACCAAGGCATGTAGAGCATATTTAAAACCAATCAGAAACAAAATTGAAGTGGTTACACATATCTTTAATACTTAGACCAAACACCATTTTGACTTTTTCTAGCTGTAATTTTAAGAGAAGCACCTTGTCGCCTGCTAAGTCTAATAATAAGTCAGGGTTTTTCTAAGAGAAACAGCCATCAGCTCCCTTACCATAGAAGCTGAGGAGCTGCTGGCGCCTTTAAGATCAGCTCGTGCAGAGGCTCGCCCCCCAGGCAGCTTCTCCAGCTGACCTAGCCTCCTAGATACAGGTGCAAGGCTCCATAGGCCAACTGAAACTTCTTTTTATTCATTTGTTCCATTTTTGAAATGAGTTAAAACCAAATCAAGGTGTGAACAACCGGCAGATAAAGTTTTTATCATTTTTTCTTTTGAACATGAAACATAAAACATTTAAGCTATGAGAACAAAACCACAGACATAAACTACAGACATGGACAGCTTGGTGCACCAAGGACAGACAATAGACATAAGGAAAAAACTAGATGGTGTCTCACCGAAGGACCCAGATATCCTACCCACGGAACCCAGAATCAGAAATAAGCATTTCTCTAATAGGAGCCAACAGAGAGGCAGGACGTCTCCTGCCTTCCTTCTGTTCCTAGGAGAGCTCTGAAAAAGTTTCCTTCTCTTTCTCCAAAGCATCCATGGAGAGTCCGGAAGGACTGTTTTTCCCAAACCCATTTCTCTCATGTCTAGGGTGTAAACTTTCTCTAGTCAGGGTCCAAAGACTAAAACATAACTCTAAAAGAACACATAGGCAAAAACACTTTACCATTACTTTGTCCCTTTTTTATTACAAGTTTTACTCATGCTAGCCCAAATCACTGAGGCCTTTTCTAGCCCATCTTACCGCAATATGTCCCTGCTTCTGTGCCGGCCAGCTACCTGGGACGTCTCGTCAGGAGACCTCCTCTTTCCCAATCTTGGTGGAACCTCCATTTTCTTTCTTTTTAGACATAAGCTTAATAGAGAAGACACAGAGTACTTGAAAATCTAGAGAAATCACATTCAATGTCAAAATAATTCCATAATATAACTTTTAGTTATTCATTTCAAGTAGGATTTTTTAAATTTCAACACAAGAGAGACCTATTCTCTTTGAAATGTAAACAATATTATGTGAGGAACAGTTGATTTGAAATATGAATTATATAATACATGTTCACACATACAAAATTATAAAAAATGCTCTCTTTTATCCTGCACTAGATCTGGCACCTCAGTGCCCCAAGATATCTGGTAGATATCTTCATTTCAGACAGCAAAGCGTCTCGCCCGCTTTGCTCCATCCCATATCATGCTGCCAATCGCTACTCTATTAGCCTGGCAACAATCTCTCTTCCCTCTAGTTCCCAAGGCAGGTTGCTACCATGCCAGACATACACATCCCAATTCCAAGGTGGCCCAATGTCTCCAGCCATTACAAATGCTCTTGAATTTGATTAAATTGCCACATGAAAGAACATACAACACAATAACTTCTGATATAATTAATAATATATAATTGCCCACCTCAACATACAAAGCCCTGTACACATCCATCCCTTAAGAATATTCATAACAGGTCAAGAGTTGGAGCCAAATCAGGGAGTGTTAGTTACAACAGAGGAGGAATGTGCTGCAGACTGGGTTCAGGGTAATGGGCTTCCAAACATGGTAGGTGCTTTTCAGTAAGTTTGATAGTGTGCTGGTGGAGTATTACTCTGTGTTTACTTCTCCTTATTGATTGAGCATATAGCTCCTATCTCATTTCTTCCCAGCAATTGACACAAACCAACAAAATGGGTAAACCCTTACCATTACATGAAAGGGACCGTCTTCGCCCTTTTATTTTATGAGGAACAGAGACAGAACCATGTAACATTGCTGTGTATGTAGAACTTCACCTTGTGGGATGATCGGTTGGCTCACAAATGCTGCTCCATCTCTGGGAAATGTTCTAGAAAAAGGAATAGGATCTATGTTATTAGCTGGCAACAAATTATAACCCATCATCAATTTGAAGGCACAGATTACAAAAGAGCATGGTTTTCTTTCAGGACAATACCAAATATTAGATCTCTCTCCATTCCAGTCTCTGTTTTTTTGACCCAATTTCCTTCAAACCCAGTTCCATCCCTTGACATCCCTTCCTTTTAACTCCCTCCAATGACAGGCCTCCTTCTATCCTGTACCTGCCCCTCACCCTGTATTTTTTTTACAAATTCAATGGGAGAAGTATCTGGTGAAGTCACCTGATTCCTGAGTATGTGACTAGGCAGCTGTCCTGGGGGCAGTGGAATTAGCATCAAAATACAGATAATTCCAGGGCAAACACACATTTCCCCCTTTTTGTCCAGTTAAAAAGCCTTTTCACTATATATAGATTGAGTACAATTATAACCATTCTACAATTTATAAAACATATGATATACTCAACATCCAGTCCATCACTATATCAGTTAGACAGAACATTTAGTTATCCATTCCAACTTAAGAAAGGCTTAAAATCTATATTATATCTTGGCTAGTTTGTATACTATCTCATAACTATCCAATGATATATATATTCAGAGTTAAACAGCCTCATAAGCTATGAGTCTATAATCAGTCTTCAATCCCGTCAGAAATCTGAGAATGACCAAATATCTATACACAAAGGAAGCCTAACATGGCTTCCAGAACTGAGAAGTTATAGAGACAAATCTCAACTATCACAGTCCCCTGTTAGCAACATGTGAGGGCAAGTCTTCAGCCTTCTGGCCCAAAATCTTGAAATGCAGATTTTGAAGGGCTGATCACCCTGTCTTGGCAGAGTTTATCAGTCAACTATTCTGCATAATTTGTCCTTTTCTGGACAGTATTACTCTGCAGATGAAACAGGCAGTTTTGTGCAGTGGCTGCCTAGCCACAAAGTATTGCCTCACCTGGAGGTAGAGATGTTCACATTCTTTATTAAATCTACCAAAGGGTAACTGTTAGGAGCAGATATATCTCAACAAAAGATAAATAACTTTAAATCTTAAATTTTGTGGATTTCTGACATTTTTGAAAACCATTTATCTATACCTGTTGTCTTTATATCTTAATAATATCTTGAAAACATTCTCACAAAGCCAGCAATATATTTGCCATTTATCCCTTAACTCACATGTGTAATCAACTTAGAAGTTTGTAATGACATTAATAGAAGGACTGGCTCTAAACTTTGTACTTTTAAACTTTTAACAAATAAATTCTATATCAAAGCAAAGATATGATTTTAGCTTAGTTAACAAATGAGATTACGACTGTATAACTCAGTCTAGCTAATTCCTCCCTGTTAAATTACAATCAATTTTAAATTTCTCATAAAAACAACTTTAGAATAACCACTTTCAGCCCACCAAAGTCCAGGGAATTGGGGCGATGACTCCTCTATAACTTCTTCAAGCTGTACATGGGCGTTGAGATGTCCTTGGGGGTAGGGGGTAGGAAGAATGAAGCAAATGCTGTAGCCAATGTGTCCTGACTGGTCCCAGCTGAAAGTCCTTGAGACCAGGAATCCAAGTAGGCACACTCTGTAAAATACAACTCTCAAGACAAAAGTTTAGAATTGAGATATCTTTTTGTTTGATTCTCCTGAATAAATTTTTCAGGCATTGTACCACTATAAAATCTGATCAGTATGACTCTGTGAGGTAGATGAAAGGTGAGGATCAGTGTTAAGGGCTTTATTTAACATGAAAAAGACCCTGGGTTTATTTCCAGCACTTCTAAAAACAACCAAAGAGATGGATACGTCTTAAATTGAAAAGGAAGCATTTTTCCCCTTTACTGACCTCCACGTAGTGTCCTCCTCTGGAAACACAAGCACAGGAGTGGAGACTGTAGGGGCAGCTAGTGTGAGGTCCCTGAGCTCAATGGTTCCAAGAATATCGTGTTTCTCAGCCAGGAGGTTCAGAAGAGAGCTCTGTCTTCTTTCCCCCTCCTAAATGAATACTCCAAACTGGAATACTGGGATTGGACTATGAGGCAGAACTGAAACTCCAGGACAGTCACTAATCTCTTCTGGTGAATAGCTGTAGAACTGGATTTCTGGGTCTTTCTGATGGAAACAGATTATGCTAATTCTCCATTTCCCACCCCTTCTCCTTAGTGATATCACAGCTATTCCTTCAAAGGGAGAATGTTTTAGTACACTTCATCAGGGCTCTGTTGTCCTGTACTTTTCTCTTGGTCACAAAGATGGAGTTCACCCCTGGCCTTCAGTGGAGACCTAGCATTCCAAATGACTCAAATCATCAGAGTTAATCCAGAGAGACCTGCTAATCACTACGCCGAAAGGCCTCATAAAAGCTGATTTTCCTTTAGCCAGGCTAAAGAGATGGGAGAAATAATCATTCCCTTAGTAAGATAATGTGGAATTCTTTCCTAGAATCCTAACTCTCTATCAGTCTGTACCGAATTGGTCATGAGACCCATGTCTGCCCAGGATCATTGGAAATCAGATGTTCTGAATATGAATGTCATAACTCAAAAAAAAAAAAGAAAAAAAAAAGAAAAAAGAAAAACAAAACAAAAACGAAAACAAAAAAAAGTAAACAAGAAAGCAAGCAAACAAACAAAAACAAATCTCTCTGTCTCTTTCTTTTGGATGCTAAGCAGAACCTAAGCATACTTTTTTAGTACTTTGGGCCTTTTCCTTCTCTATCTGAAATTACATCTTTTTGGCCATGTGGCTGATTGCCAAACATCTATACGTAACTCAGAGCTGTGAATTTTTCTCCATCTCCCTCCTTCTGGCAGCTGCCAGGATTTACAGCTAATAAAACTTTCCTCTAGCTTCCTTCTTTTACTAGTGAGAGCCCAGAGAAGGGACCCCAAACCCCCAAGCCACATTTCCTTAAAGGTTACCCTCTTATCCTCACTGCAGGCCCTCTTATTATGCACTGTCTCCACATTCAGATCCATTCACCAAACAAACTTTTCACCATGGCTCTCTCTCTCTAGTGAGTCTCCTGCCTATGTTGAACTCAGTTTGCTCAAATGAAAATTGAGTGCCCAAACTTGATAATCCCGAATTACCTACTGAACAAACACATATAATATAGCCAAACTGTAATCTAACCTCAAGCATCTTCTACAAAGAGGGTTCTGTGCTGGTTGTAAAGAAGGAACAACAGAAGGGGCTGGCATGATCGAAAGAGACAATGTCAAGACGCAGAGGCTGTGATGAAGCAAAAGACTCTATGACCTATTTGAAGGGCTCTGAGGAAGGACATCTAGTCCAGACTGAAAGGGAAAGATTCAAGATGACAGACTACTGTAAGACAATAGTATTCAGCGGTCAGAGTCTCCTGCTTTGTGGTTTGGGTTGTATCTCTGTCCTTATTCATATCCAGAAGATCTGCCTTCCTATGATCTGGAATGGACTGCATTTGAATGTAGAGCCTTTAAAACAGTGATCAACTCTAAAGCTGGCTTTTAAGGCGGATCTTAATCCCATACTACCGGCATATTATGGGATATATAAATAGGGGACATTTAGGGCCGGGGAAATGACTAAGTCATTAAAATCACTCATGGCTCTTACAGATGACCTGGGTTGGGTTCTCATAACCCAAATCATGAGGCTCACAGTCACCTGCATTCCCAGTTTCAGGGAATCAGTCCAAAAAGAATGTTGGATTCTTGTTAACTGTAATTACAGACCATTTTTTCTGGGGCCTAAACCTGGGCCATCTGCAAGAACAAATGCTCTTACTTGCTGAATCATCTTTCTAGCCCTCCCCCTTTAAAAATAATTTACAAAAAGTTCCATTTGTATTGAACACAAACTCATGGGTATGGGACCATCCACTGGAGCACAGTCACATACCAGGGGCCAAATCCTTAGAGAAAACTGAGAGGAAGCACATCTATTAAGAAGTAAATTCTGTCTCTTAGAAATTTCATGTCGATTCTCTTCAGCCTGGTCTCTGTTGTAAGCTTCACTGCTTCTTTGTGCCCTGGGTTTATATTTTACAATGATCTGACATTTATCCTAGGAAGTCTTCTTGGTTAGATTTAACTAAAATATTATTATATATTAAAATCAGCATCTCTATTTCTCAAGTATTAATATTTATTTTGGTTATTTAGAAAAAGATAGTCATCCATATTTTATGTGTATGGGTGTTTCGCCTGTATTTCTGCCTGTGGACCGTGTGTGTGTGTGTGTGTGTGTGTGTGTGTGTTTGTGTGTAGTGCTTGTAGAGGCTAGAGCAGAGTTAGAGATCCCTCTCAGACAGGAGTTACAGTGGTTCCATGTGGGTTCTGGAAACCAAACTCAGGTCCTTCGCAAGAACACCAAGTGTTCTTAGCCACTGAGTCATCTTTCCAGCCCCCTATTTAATTCTTTATAATGACTGCAACTTTCTTAATATCTAATTAAGATATTAATTAGTCTAATTAGTCAGGACTAATCCATCTTTCTCCTCTCTATCATCTTCTACATCTTTATTCTTGATTCTCCTATCAACAAGGTAGCGTTAATTTTAGGTTGTGATAAGATACCTGGAGTGGTTGTAACTGGCTTACTATTGTGTTCCTGGGACCTCATTTGTTAGCTGACATAGCTTTCTGTCAACATATTTTTAAGGCAACTGTCCTTCAGAATACTGTGTGGTACTTTCTTAATAAAGACACATAAGCTAGTACTACTTCCCCATCCCTGAATCTGGATATGAAGCCTGGGGATGAAGGAGGGGTGAGTGTAGTGAGAAAGCTACTTACATGATTTTAGCATCCAATATTAACTGATGATAGAAGATATTATTAGTCATATTATTTCAAATTCGCTCCTGACCCCAGCCAAAGGTTGAATACATACCAATAGGCAGGGAGACAGATGCTTGAGGGAAGGTGAAGGTTTGTATGCCTAGGACTGATCTCTACTGAAATCTGCTTGACCTGTGTTTTTGTCTTAGGTGACTGATATTGAAAGGGAGGGGGGTGACCAATAACTTAAAAAAAATCAAATGTCCAGGTCTTTACTTTTAGCTTTTACACTTACTAGGTATGAGATCTAAAGTAACAATTCTTTTTCATTTTAGGTTCCTCACTTTTACATTGGGAATAAGAATGTATATTTAAAAATATAAGTAAAGATGAACGTTTGAGAAATGAATTGTTCCAAAGTACGTTTGTGCTTAGTGAATGTTAATATTCACAATTCATATGCCATTTAAGGAATGTTTTACATAAACTAAAATTGCTTGTAGGAGAGAGTGATATTTCTAGTAATAGACTATTCTAGTAATAATCAACTATCCTCCTCCTCCTCCTTCTTTGAGTACAGGTTTTTATTTTTTAAACTTTTTATTGATATTTTGTGAATTTTACATCAGGTACCCCAATCCCACTCATCTCCCCTTCCCTTCATATCTGCCCTCTATCCTTGCAATATCCGTTTCACATGGGAAGCTGCGGTGTGTCATGGTGTGACACACAGTATTACCCGCCCCTATCCATACATCTTTACTTTCACATGTTCATTGCAATGAGCCATTGGTCTGGTTCAAGGCCTCTGGCTTCTGCTACCCCAGCAATACTGCATCCTCACTGGGACTCTTCTCTGATATCCTGTTTTTGCCCTGTGTCATGGAGATCCTACAGCTTTGGATCTGCTGGACCAACCCATTCACAAAGTATTGGGTAGATAGTATTTCATAGATTGGGTAGATGTTAGCTTGGGCCAACTCAAAGCCCTGAATCTGGGTCTGGGTGGAAGCTGACTTGGTCAGCCTACCAGGCCTCATGTACTGTCCTGGCTAGCTCACGTAAGTACTAGAGCTGCCAAGGGGACGAACCAGTTCTCCCCTGCTCATGCTTCTAGGGTGGATCACCTGTGCCCTTGCCACCAAGGTCAGCTCTTCTGATCTGCCCAGATAAGGTACAGAGTTGGTGAGGGGTGGGGCCAGCTCTCTGTGACCTCAGGGTCAGCTCTCTTATCTTCCTTCCATAGGTAAGAGTGTGAGGTTGGGGTAAGTCATCTCTCCTAAGCCCATGCTACCCAAGGCAGCTGGGTGGGAACAGCTCTCCCAAATGTTGCATTCAGTGAGGGACGGCACCAGCTCTGCACACTAATGTGCAGCCCTCGGACACTAACGTGGTCTCAGGTGGCAGGCAGCCCAGACCAGGGACATCTGAATGGCTCTTGGTGGTCACACGAGCCATGGATATCAAGACGGGTCTCTGTTTCTGCAGACATGGCAGCATGGGCCAGGATGTCACCATGACTTCAGGTGGTAGCACAGACTCCTCACGTCAGGTTGTTCCCCCTCATGTCTCCGGATCTGCCTCTCTGCACAGTACTCAAACCTTTCAGCTTCTCCTTCCCTTCCGTGTAGCAGCGGGCAGGACTCTGGGTCAGGTTTCTATTGAGTAGGCAGAGTACCCCAACAATCCACAGGCTCCAGGATGGCGGCCCCCCGGAGGCGGGCTCTGTCACCCCTCTGCCTTGCATGAGTAGATTCCTGTTGTCACCTTCCAACATCTTGGCTGGGACTTCTTTACTGATAGGCTTTTCAGTTCTGCCCCAGGCCAATCAAGTTGGGTCCACATTGCCCAGCGCTGTGCTGCACACACATGCAGAATGCTTTGGCTGGGTTCCTCGACCTGTTCTGAGCCTGAAGAGGTAGCAGCAGGAGTCACGTGCTCATCAGACCTCTTGCGTACTGATTCAGTCACACTTCGTTATTTCTGCGAGGGCCTCTGGAGGTGAAGAAGAGAGGAAGCTGCAGTCATCTTCTTTCTTTCTTTCTTTCTTTTTTTTTTTTTTTTTTGCAACATCTCTCTTACCCGCGCCCTTTACACTTTAGATACGGCAGGGTTCTTTATTATTGTGTTTATTAAAGGCTTCCTATCAGCAAATTGATGGGTTTTTTTCACTAGAGAATTTTACCCACTATCCTTGTGTGATGGCTAATATGAATTGTCAATGGGAAGGAGCCTCTGGCAGTGTCTGCCAGGGATGGTCTTTATTATGTTCATTTAGGTTGGAAAACTCATCTGAAAGGTTATTTCCTCGACACTGGTGAAATGAGCCAATCCAAACCAGATTATAATATTATACTATATTGTATTATATTATATTATATTATATTATATTATATTATAGGCAAGATTATTGGGAAGCTGCCCTCAGGCAAGTTCACTGGCCCGAAGGATTGAGGCCAGGGGAGTTGCCAAAGTGAGAAAGGGTCCTTGAAGAGAAAGAAATGAAAAAGAACGGGGACAAAGAGAAGAAGGAGAGAGAGGGGGAAAGGGAGAGGGAGAGGAAGGGAGAAAGGAAGAGAGGGGAAGAGAGAGCAAAATGTCTGATTATAGAGGGAAGAGCCTCTGGGGGAAGTACAGCCCAGCCCCTGGGGTGGAAAGTTCAAGCTAAGGACCAGGTCTGCCAGGTTGGGACTGAAGGCTGGTGAGAACCTGGAGGCCAGGCCAGCTTTGATAAGTAAGATATGCACTTCAGTCCCTTGTCAGCTCCCTCGCCTAAGTACAGGTCTCCTAGGAACTGTGCTCTCTCAGCTCTTACTTTCCCCTCACCCTTCTGATCACAGGGCTCCAATAACCTCACCTTCCCCCACCCCCACCCCCACCTCTGTCCTGTCCTTCTTGACTCCAGTTCCAGGCAGCAGCAGCAGCACAGTAGTGGCAAAGGTTGTAGTGAACAACCAGCCTGTTCATTTTAAATCACCAACCACACTGACAGGAAGAAGTGTGCCCATGAGCAGGAACGAAAGTCTCCTAAGGATACTTTGAAACTGAGACAACATTTTTGCTTCTAGTCTCATGAAAACTACTACAATTAAAAGTACACCTCGATAGACACTAACCATATAAAACAATCTTATCCTTGAACGTGTTCAGAAATTATATGTAAAGCCCTACTCAGGACTGATGCAGTTGATTATTAAAGCTTTATTTAGCCTCTTGTTTTAGGCTTGCTAGACGTAAAATTTAGAGAAAATAATTAAAAGGAGACAGAGAATTTTTTTTAAACCCAGTATGCTTAGCAGGTAGTGGCCCTCAAACCCGACAGAGATCTGCTTAATGTGGCATTTAAAATCTTAAACTTAGAATGCTAACAATGACAGAGACTCCCGAATCCTAGCCGTGGATCCTTTAAGCCCCTCTAGAAGATACACACAGACAGAAGAAAAGACCCCACCTGGATTGTGGTAGGATAACCACTGGGAAAGTCTGCTCCATTGGCTTGCTTGCTTCGGGAGGCCCTGCCTGAACTGTGGACAGACAGAGCCATGAGATTCTCCTCGAGTTACTTAGGTCAAAGCAATGTCAGTCTCTCAAGCTCCTCTCCACAGGAAGGCTTCTCAGACTTGCTGGGCCAGGCAGCTGAAGACTGATCCTTCCCTGGGACCTGTGTCTCCCCCAGAAGCCATCTACATCACAAGAGCCTAGTTGAGGACTGTCTGGGTGATGGGTAAGCCTGTCATTTCAATGGATACATAGGCCATTTAGATATATCCTTTGAGGGTCTCTGAGGGGTTTGTACCCAGGGTCAACCGCCTATGACTCGTGGTAAGTAACTGGATAGAAAAAGGTTATGTAAAGTCTGAGGATATGAGAGTTTCCAGAAAAGCAAGGGTCTAAGACAGTGTTTAAAGGTCTAGGAAGGTGTTCTGTGCTGGGTAAATGCAAGTTATGGAGGATTTATCTTTCTGTAAGATTCTTGTAAGCTTCAGGGAATCTACTTCCCACAGGTCAATTGGACACAAGGTAAGTGCTGTCAGTGAACAGCCTGTTTCTCTCCCCACTTGTCCATTCCTAAGGGGGGGGTCTATTTCTCTTTCCTTGGTCCTGGAACCCCCCACCCATCTTCCAACTACCAAGACCATGGGCGTAAGAGCTTCAAATGTATACTCCGTAAACTCCTACTTCTGTCCTGCCATCCACGTGTTCTCTCAAAACCTGCATCCAGGAAAGCTTCAAAACAGCTATCCACACGTGTTCCGGCCCAGCCTCACAGACTGCTTCAACTGAGCCTATACCTTCCTACCCCAAGATGTTCCCACAACGTGGACAGCATGAACCAGCTGTACAGCTTTTCCTGAACTTGGCCCACATTCCCCTTGTTTGCCCACACTCCAAAAGCGTGTCCCCATGTCAGCAGGAAGGAGTCCTGGACAATTACCGCATCCCTTATTCATTTATAATCAACAAAAGGTTGGGATGTTTGGTATCAGACCCAGGATGAGGGACTGAGGTGCCTATTTTACATATCAAAGCAAACTTGACCTCCAGGTTCTCCCAGCATCCTTCAGTCCCTACCTGACAGCCCCTGCTCCCAGCCCTGAACTTTCCAGGTCAGGAACTGGGCTTTCCCTGTATAATTCAGACATTTTGGTCTCTGTCTCTGTCTCTCTCTCTGTCTCTCTGTGTCTGTCTCTGTCTCTCTGTGACTGTCTCTGTCTCTCAGTGTCTGTGTCTGTCTCTCTGTCTGTCTCTGTCTGTCTCTCTCCCTCCTTCCCTCTCTCTCTCTCCCTCCCTCCTTCTTTTATTTCTCTGTGTTCAAGCCTTTTCTCCCTCCAACCCCATGTCGACTCCCCTGTCCTCAATCCTTGGGGACAGTGAACTTGCCTGAGAGCAGCCTTCCCCCCAAAAAACCTGCCTTTAGTACAATCTAATCTGGTTTGAACTGGCTCATTTCACAGGTGGAGAAATAAGCTATCATCATCCACTGTGGGTGGTACCCTTTCCTAGACCAGGGGATCCTGGACTGTATATGAGCTGAGTACCAGCATGTGTGCACTGATTCTGGACAGGAGGCAATGGTGGAAATGACAAGGGACACCATGGGGCTCAAAGGGAAGACAATATTTTGGGACCAATAAGGATCTCAGCTCAAGAGCTGGGAAAAATTCAGAAGTTGAGACATAGAACAAAACTTCACGATGTAGGGTGCCCTGTAGTGATGACTATTGTTTTAAATTGAGAACTGGTCATATTGTAGAATAGGAAATATCATCGGGGGCTGTTTTTGTGCACTGTTTATTCAAATGCTGGTTTCTGTACCCAGAGATCTGGTTGCAGTCTGGACTTGGGTATTATTACGAGATGTTTTCTGATTCAGTATTTTGTAAAACATTGTTCTCCATCATCTTCTGATCCGTTAACAAAGAGCTGGTTACTATCTGGGCAGGAGAATGTAAGGTGGGAGGGGCTTCAGTGCCTTGAGGGAGGTGGAGTCTCAGGTGGGCAAGGGAAGATGCAATGAGGACACAAATGAAGCAGGAGGCCAGGGCAAGACCAAGATGGCAGGCAACAGGACATGTGGCTGGGCAGTAGGCAAGGCCAGCATAGTCCGGTTAGAATAGATCAGAATCTGCCCAGTTATAGTGCAAGAGCCTTATTAAAAAATATGAAGGTCTATGCATCATTATTTGGGGAACAAGGGTGAGCATAGAAAATACCTTTTACAAGAGAAGATGGTCTATTAGGAGCAGAGAAAACATAAAAATACTGGTCAATTAGCTGTACAGCTAAGTATATATAGCATGTTAAGATGTTTTAATATTTAATTTGAAATTTCCATATTAAAATTAGCATGAATATACTACTTGAGGTTTGGAAAGGTAGGAAGTGAAATGAAAACAGAAAGCCCATGCATTCTTGTAGTCTTAGCAGCATCACACAGTAACTGCTGAAATGGCGATGCCTTCTTTCCACCGTGACACATGCAGGAAGGCAGCTAACCTCGCCTAGGGCCTGGGATCTATTTGGCAATTGTGGAAGTTCATTCTTCTCTTTGAAGCTCACCCCAGAGTGACATTCAAGGAAAGTGGCTGTGTCCTTATCCCTCCCAGGTGACCTCATAGTTGCATACAAGGCACTTTATTTTGCTCAACTTGGGGGCTCACTTGACAGGTAAAGGGCAGATACATTCTGTGTGGCTTGATTAGGACATTGCTTGCGTTCACACATTTGACAAAGCTCATTGTACCACAACCTTGGAACTGGAGCACACTAGTGCATGAAAATTATGTTTCATTTAGTTTGATAAAATAAAAAAGTGAGTGTAGAATCCACTAGTGTCACAGTGGTTACAAACTTTAGACTGTTTAAAGCCGAATGGTGCAGGTAAATGGAACCTGGAAGAAAACCCTGAGGTGGGAAACCACCGACTTCCCCTTTATAAAATACATTCATTTTTCTGTTGTTATGCAAAATATCAGTGTTGTCCATTATTTAAAGGTTGGGAGGGATTTGGAGGGTGGGGAAGTGAGGGCGTGGTCCCGAGGAGGAAGGCTTTGAATACAGAGTTTGATGTCAGAGCTTCATCTACAGCATGAGTTCTTTTGAGGTTAGATAAAGAGGGGGACTTTGGAGACAATAGCTGTCTAGGACCTTAGGGCCATGTTGGTCTAGGACTTACCTATACTGCCATAGAATGGGGAAGCCCACTCCAGTGGCCTACACTCCCTTCATGAGGAGTCTTTAGCATGAGGGAAGAAGTTCTCACCATGTGCGTATTGAAGGACTTCTCCCATGGGGCAAGACTGTAGCCATATGTGGACTCTTCTCTGCCACACCTGAGGATGTTGATGAAATAGGGACAAGTGAATTTTAGGAGCCTCATAAACTTGGAGATGGAGAGAATTGATACTCTCAACTGATCTATGCAGTTTTAGACAATTGAGGGTAATTTTGATGATATCCTATGGTGATTTAGAAGTCTGGGTTTCTAGGCAGGAATAAATTATGCAGCCAGGAGGGTAGTCAGATGACAAGGAAATGAGAAAGGAGAGAAAGGAGAGAAGGGAGAGAAAGGAGGCTCCCTCATGTTCTTAAAACTGGACTGAAAAAGTAAAATGATTCTACTTGCTTTTTAAAGATTTAAAAGTTGGTCTCCTCTACTAACCAGTAAACCTTTAAATTCGATATATCACTAGTCTTAGTGTTTACGGAGACTCTTTCCTTGAGAAGGAATAACTAAGTATCAATTCTCTGTGTGAGGTGTATCTTACTAGAAGATGAAAGACGGTTTGAAAACTTAACAGTATGGAAGAACGTTGCTGCCACCTAATGGAAGAGAGAAGTATACTCGTTATTCTGCAATAAGCAATTTCCTTCACCATATGGGAACATCCATATATGACATAACTATTTCTACAAATACGCTTAGACTGAAAATTAACTTTTATTTATATTAATTTCAAATTTTTGATATTCAGGTGTTTTATATAGGTGCACTGTGGTTGCATAAATAGCAAACTATGAAATGAGTTTAGTTGTGCTTTTTATTTGTGTATATTTAAACAAGATCTTTCTCTGTGGCTCAGACGGCTTTGAACTTACAATCTGCTTCGCTCCAGCTCTACAGTTCTGTGATTACTGATGAGAAATACCCGTGTCTGGTTTTTCTGTTTTAATAGAATTTGCTCTCTTACAACTTTACTGGGATCAAATTTAATAAAGGCTTAGTGATCTAGTGCATGAATCAAAGATGTTGATCTATTTTGTTTAAGTACTTTAGGAAATTCTAATAAACCTATCAGTGAAATGAAGCCCTAACCACAGTAAGAAGGGATACTGAGCTGAGAGAAAACAGTCAGGAAATCATAACAAAAAATGACAGATAGAGATTGTCTGTGTGCGCTTGTTCATGTATGAGTGGAGGTGTATTTGCCACAAAGATAATAAGCTACTCATGATTTTTCTGTTTTAAAATTATAATTATTTAAAGCACTGGCAACATTGATTTCCCACCCCTCTTTTCCTCACGGGTGAAGAATGCCTGGCAGGTTGTCAGGTTAATCAATACGTTTGGATAAAAAGAATTTGTGAGCTCATACACTCTTGAAGGTAGAGGAAAGGGGATATAGGTACAGGTCCGAGATACAGGGGCAATTCTGAGATACAGGGGGCAATTCTGAGATACAGGGGCAGTTCTGAGATACAGGGATAATTCTGAGATACATGGAGCAGTTCTGAGATACAGGGGTAATTCTAAAATACAGGGGCAGTTCTGAGATACAGGGACAATTCTGAGATAGAGGGCGACAGTTCTGAGATACAGGGGGTAATCAGATACACAGGGCAGTTCTGAGATACAGTTCTGAGATACAGGGGGCAGTTCCGAAATACAAGGTCAGTTATGGATACAGGGACAGTTCTGAGATGCAGGAGCAGTTCTGGAAAACAGGGGCAGTTCTGAGATACAGAGGCATTTGTGGAACACAGAGGCAGTTCTGAGATATGGGGCAGTTCTGGGATTCAGGGGCAGTCGTGGGATAAAGAGGAAGTTGTGGAGTGCAGGGGCAGTTCTGGAACACAAGGGCAGTTCTGGAATACAGGGGCAGGTCTGGTATATGGGAACAGTTCTGGGATACAGGGAGAAGTTCTTGAATACAAGGTCAGTTTTGCAATATGGGAGCCGTTGTGGAATACCCAGGTAGTCAGATCTTGCCTTGTTTAGTACGGTGAACTAAGAGTCAGGATAACAAAGAACACTCCTATTCCAAGGGAAATGTGTTCAGCAGCATCGGGAACCCCGAAGGGAGTGATAGGACAGCAGAAAAGTGCAGAGAAACAAGAGGACAATTCAACCAAAGAAGTGAGTACCACGGGGTTCCAGGAGCGCGGGGAGAAACAGAAGACTCAAGTAAATAAGCCTGGATGCCCTCTTGGAGGAGGTCAGCAGCTCTTCCTGGAGAGAGCACAGACCCACAGCTCTCTCCATCCCGATCTCCCTGGGGCTACTGGGAAGAAAGAGGTTTCTTTGGCAATGGAGATCAGGGACATTTTGTCATTCACGAGACTTGGATGCTGTGTGTAAGCACTATCAAAGAATGAATCTATTGTTTAAGACCAAGTTATTCCGAGGCCTGAGAAAAAGGAACGATCAAAATGGAGATCCAGGTCAACCTGTCACAGCCTCCCTTAAAGTTCTAGGAGGAGAGGGTCAGATGCTGGCCTACCTGGGTGGGGGCTTGGCTCAGGCAGGGGTGTATCCAGTAGGAAGCAGCCTGGTCCTCTGGCAGCTGACTTCGCCTGAGAGTGAGTGTGGAGTCTGAGCTCCATGAATAGACACAACTCTTCTGTAGATGCCTGACTTCGCCCAGTTAGGTGGTACCAGCCTCAATCACAGGGATACAGATCTGCAGCCCAGCTACACCCCGACACCCCAATCCTGTGGACTGTGAACTCTAAGCTTAGAGGACTCAGGAAGGAATCTCTTCCACATTTTGCATTTATTCTCCATGTTTTCTGGGTTTGTGATAGAATTCTGACATAGGGCTTTGTTTGTTTGTTTGTTTGTTTGTTTGTTTTCATAAGGTCTCATGTAGGCCAGGCTGGCTTCAAGCTTGCTCCGAAGCTAATGGTGACTTTTCTTCAACTCTTTTTTTTTCATGATGGAATTTATTCATTCTTTTTTTAAATTGGATATTTTATTTATTTAGATTTCAAATGTTATCCCCGTTTCCCGGTTTTCCCTCTGCAAACCCTTTATCCCATCCCCCCTTACCCTGTTTCTATGAGGGTACTGTGCTACCCCAAACACCCACCCACTCCTGCCTCACCACCCTACCATTCCTCTACACTGGGGCATCAAGCCTTCACAGGACCAAGGGTCTCCCTCCCATTGATGCCAGATAAGGCCCTTTCCGCTCCTCCAGTCCTTCCCCTATCTCTTCCATTGGGGTCCCTGTGACCAGTCCAATGGTTAGCTTCGAGCATCTACATCTGTACTGGTCAGGATCAGGCAGATCCTCTCAGGAGACAGCTTTATCCAGCTCCTGTGGGTAAACACTTCTTGGCATCTACAATATTTTTTGGGTTTGATGTCTGCATGTGGGATGGATGACCAGGTGGGGCAGTCTCTGATGGCCTTTCCTGCAGTCTCTGCTCTGCATCCCTGTATTTCCCTTAGACAGGAAGAATTCTGGGTTGAAAATTTGGACATGGATGGGTGGCCTTATCCGTCAAATGGGGGACCGTGCCTAACATTTGGAAATGGGCTCTGACAGGTTCTTCCTCCCCTTTGTGGGATATTTCATCTAATGTTATCCCTGTGGGGTCCTGGGAGACTCTTGTTTTCCTGGCATTTGGGACTTTCTGGTGGCTACTCCCAGTTTCCCATCCCCCATTGCTACACACCTCTGTTCAATTACCTGACCCTCTGTACATCTCCATTTCCTCCCATACCTGATCCTCCCCTCTTTTTCCTCTCCCCATCTTCTTTTCCTCCCAAGTCCCTCCCACCCTCTATCTCTTGTATTTAATCCCCCTTCTAAGAAAGACTGAAGCATCTACATTTTGGTCTTCCTTCCTCTTGAGTTTCATATGGTCTGTGAGTTGTATCATGGGTTTTTGTCCTAGTATCCACTTATCAGTGAGTACATACCATGTGTATTCTTTTGTGACTGAGTTACCTCACTCAGGATGATATTTTCTAGTTCCATCCATTTGCCTGAAGTCACTGTTTTTAATAGCTGAGTAGTATTCCATTGTGTAAATATACCACATTCTCTGTATCTATTCCTCTGTTGAGGGATATCTGGGTAGTTTCTACCTTCTGGCTATTATTAATATGGCTGCTATTAACATAGTGGAGTATATGTCCTTATTACATAATGTTCTCATTTCCATTCTATCCTCTAACAACCCCCCCACTCCCCACCATGTATCCTCAGCTCTCTCTCAAATTAATGGCTTCCTTCCTTGTTTGTATGTGTGTGTGTGTGTGGGGGGGTGTTGGTGTGTTTTTGCTACAACTGTTCTTCTTTATCTGTCTTTTGTTTAACCCTCCTTCTCTATTTGTCACCTTCTCTGTCTCCCTCACTTACCTTATTCATTTGCTATTTCTATGTTTACCAAAAGGAATTGGTCTGATGCTGCTTATATTCAAATGCTAAATTCTGTACCCTAAGATCTGGCTCTTCCCCCCTCCCCCATGAGGATATCATCAAGGAGGAGGAGATCCTCACCTATGCCAACTTTTACTGTATAAATCTTAACCCCAAGTTATCCCTGATTGGTTAATAAAGATGCCCTCATCCTGGGCCGGGCAGAAGAGAGAAGGCACGGCAAAGGCTCCAGGACTTGGGTGATCTCAGGCAGGAACCACAAGGAAAAGGGGAGATGAGGAAAAGGAAGACAATTCCATAGGGTAGGTGCTTCATGAGTACATGACCATGAGGGCTGGCCAGTTGGTGTAGGAGCAGCCCTGGCAGAACATGACAAGTAATAACCTGGGTTTATTGACAGGGAAGTATATAGAGTTATTGACAAAATAGTATATAGAGTTAATATTTGCCTAGCTCAAATACTTTAAGGCTTATCCTCAATATAGAGGGTTTTGTATCTTTTATTTGGGAACTGCATGGCCTAAATGGGGGTAAAAACCCCAGAATAATATTTGCCACAACAATTTACCTTAGGTATTTTTTAAAATTTCATAGTACCTACTACATTAGTTGTAACATTGTATACTTTATGGTAATTTGTGATGTGTTTAGGAGCTTTAATGAATAATTGGTTATGTGTGAATTTAAGTATTTTTAATATCTTCTTTGCTTTGGTGTTGCTGCAGTTTGTTTCCCCTCTGTAGGCTTCCTGGGGATTGAATCTTTGAGATCAGAAGAAGCCAATATAAGACATGAGGAGACACCCAGAGGATACACAAATGCAATAGTGTAAGAAAGCATGGCAGAAGGACTCCTCCAAGAGATCCCAACCCCTTAATTACCTTAATTACCCAGTGCAAAGGTACTGGAATGGGTAAAGTAGTTAGTATTTCTTAGAGGATTAGAAACAAAGCAGGCAGGTGGAGAAAGTACCTGGGAAGGAAGTCACACAAGACAAAAACAAAGATATGATTTTGAGAAGTAATGAAATGTCCAAAGCGAAAGACCCAGTAAATCAATTAAAAACATAGCGGGAAGTGTCACCCATAGAGTACACAAATTATAGAAAAAAATCTATCAAGGCTGGAGGGCAAGAGAGAACATGTTCTATATTCAGGCACCAATTAACAATTAATAAATTAAGCCCCCGTTTATAAGAACTCTGTGATGTGATAAAGAGACCAAACCTAGGAAGTGGAATAGAATAGTCAGTTATCAAAACCTAAGATATGCAAAACCTATGTATTGAAGTTATAGCAGAAAATTCCACAAATCTAGGAGAGAAAATAAACATCTATACAAAAGAGGAATTTGGGACTTCAAATAGACACAGTCATAGAACAACTTCACCATGCTGCATCTCAATTTTAATAATAAAAATGTAAACCAGAAGAAGCAGCAGTGAAAGAGAGAAGAGAGAGAAGCGGGGCCACTCACAAAGGGAAACACTGAGACTAGCATCAATCCTCCCAGCAGAAATGATAAAGGTCAGGCCTTGAAAACAAATCATTATTAAGATTGTTAAATTAGAGAAAATTATCTTAGGTTTTAAAATTGATGAAAAAATCGAGCCCATCAAGAACAAGCACATTTGTGACGCAATCTGAATCCCACAGCTTCAGAGGAGCAGAAAACCCCAAAAGTTCTGTTCCCCAAATTGGAGGTTAGCTGGGTGGGGTCTTTCCCTTTGTCCCAGTGCAGAGCTTAGCTGAGTAGTGCTAATCTCTTTAACAGTTATAGCCTCTCTCTCAGCACTAGGCTTAGCTATAACATTAAGTTTTCCAGTGCTCATTTTCTCGACAAATTGAACACTCTGTGTTTCTTCCTCGCCAATTTGATAATTTTCATTGTAGACCTGCAGGAGAGTTAATGGTTCCATGGACTCAACCTTATACTGTCTTGAAACTTCCTCCGCTGAAGCAATTACTCAGCTACTTTTAAATTCAGTTTCATGTGACTTATCAAGAAATGGACGCTGGCTGTGGTAGTGGTGCACTCCTTTAATCCCACTGCTCAGGAGACAGAGGTGGGTGAATCTCTGAGGTCAAGGCCAGCTTGATCTGCACATCGAGTTCCAGGATAGCCAGGGCTACACAGAGAAATCTTGTCTTTACAAACAAACAAACAAACAAACAAACAAAACAAAAATGAAAAAAAAACCAAATGGGCAGAAAAGATGCACATTCTATGTCAAAATATCACACTCGAATGGCTCCAGCCCAGTTGTTAATATTATCTGCATCTCAAACCTCATTGAACCAAGTCTCCACCATCCATATTACTCTCAGCAGTAGCATTGTCTCCAGCCTCCTACTAGAATAGCCTTTTTTTGTTCTCTCAATCATTTACCCTTCAAAGTTCTAAAATCTTCCACATCCCCCTCCCCTTTACTCACTTCAGTTCCCACCCTTCTTGTGACAGAGAGACATGGCTGGGAGGACTGATTTGGTAACTAGAACTCACTTAAAGATACTAGTTATGGTGGCACGAACTTGTGATCCCAGCACTTGCAATGTAGAGATGGGAGAATTTCAGGGGCTCGACGTCCAGCCAGCTTAGCTTACTCAACCATCTCTAGACCAGCAAGAAACCCTGTAGCAAAAAAGAAGGTGAACAACTCTGCCGAGAATGATGTCTGAGATTGTCCTCTGACCTGCATGTGTGTGCACAGGTGCACTCATCAACTGATAAATACATGTACACATGCATGCATGGACGTATCACATAATCAACAACACGAAACAACAGTAAAACAAAAGCAAAAATGCATGTAAAAGGAAGGAATTTTGGCCCACAGCTTGAGGTACCTACCATACTAGAAGTTTTGGCTTACATCCTACCCCACTAGGATGCCATGGCAGCAGGAAGTTGAGCAGCTAGATGTCCAGAGTCAGGATGAAGAGAGCTAGAAATGCGGTGCTCATCTTTGTCTCTTTTCTCCTTTTTATTTTGTTACGGACCTCAGTCTACAGAATGATGCCCACATTTAGGGTGAATTTTCCCACTTCGATTAACCTACTCTAGAAATTCTTTCTTAGATGTTGGTTTCCATCGAGATGCTAAATCCTGTCAAACAGCCAAGATTAACCATCAGGAAGTGCTGTCTGAGAAGTGGCCTCTAGCTCAAGAAAGATGACATGTACCATACTGTCACAGTGGGGCCTGCACATAGTGTTTCTTTCTACTGCATGTGTAGGCAAAAGTTTAGCAATGATATTTAGGCTCGGTGCCTTCCTGTTCATATCATTCCTTTGCATGGAAGATGCTCCCCCTGCTGTCTTCTCACAAGGATTGTAACAAGGTGTTTCCTTGATAATCCAGTAAAGATACAATGTTACTGCGACCTATGACTGAAGTTCATTGTATCTGCTGTGGAAAGCCCATTTAACCACAGTCCATTTGGTTCTGCATCTGTTGCTTTCTGGTGACTGTTACATAATGTATTTTCTTCCAAGACCTCCAAATATTGGGACTCCACAGGGCAGTCATATGAGAGTAGGTCAGCAGTTTTTCAACACTCTCTGTCACCAGGGGCTTTCTAACAAGAACTAAGACTGGTATTCATTTTAATATTACCCAAGGCTAATAAAGAGGAACTACATTAAGAAGAGAGAAATGGAAAACACCATTTAATATTGTCAGACTTACAGAAACACACACACACACACACACACACACACACACACACACACACATATATATATTACAGGTGGGTGTAGTGGCATAAACCTGTTTTGACATCACTCCATGGGCAGGCATAGAAAGATCTTGAGTTCAAAGCCTGCCTTGGCTAATAGCAAGACCTTGTTTTTGAAAAATAATAGCCCATTTTCATTGCAGTTATAAGTATGGTATGTTGTGTTTCTCACACTCTAATATTTATCATATTAGGTAATAAGTCTGTATGTTTTGTTCTTATGCTTCTTATATGCTTTTATACAGAACTCAAGGCTTAAGAATAATCCCCAGCTCATTAGTTATATGCATTCATTTGTTTAAGCAAACAATGGCTTCTGAGAAACAGTGCATATGTTTCTTAATCTTTCACAGAGTTTCCTTTGAGATTATGGACTGCAAATGTTTATGACAACATGACTCCTTATTAATATTAGAAACGAAGGATCCAAAGGACTAAGTCTGACTTGATCTTTTTTATAGTAATATGTGGATGAATTAAAATTATAACAAACAATATTTTTCATAGATTCAAGCAGCATAAATACATATGTGAAAGAAGTTAATTTGATCATTGTATCTTTTTTGTGATAGCTAAAAAATTTACTCAAGTTTTTAAATTTTTTCTGAGTTGGTTAATAAATGTTATGAAACCTATTTTACTTCTTTCATCATGAAAGTGTGTACATAGTGGGTTTACTTATAACTTTATTCATCTGAGCCCTGATGACAGTTGTTTAGATGTCCACAGACTCTTTCTAGACTACATGGTCACTATAGCATGGTGGTTTTGAGTTGTCTTTTCAGACAGTGATTTGTCATTTTAATTCTGGGCCCAGACTGGTTGCACTTGCGATAAATATTATATTTTAAAGAGGTCAATTTTCTATTGGGTCAATTTTAGGAAATTTGGGAAATTTAAGGAAATGACTTTATAAAATATGGGATCGGTAAGCCCATATGTTCACAACTTGCTGATCTTTCGTAACATTAAAAAACAAAAGCTAATGAGTGTTTTGCAAAACACTGTGTTCCAAATTGCACGTCTTGGGGAAGGTCTGATTGATGGATTTGTAGACCAACGTTGTGTGTACTTCGTACGCCTGCATCCTGGCCTGCCAGCTGGCTCCTTTTCTGCAAGTTACACTTCTAATTTCTCTATAGCTCTCCTAAATAAGCAAGGCTTGGCAGTGTTAATCTGCATTACCAACTCTGGGACCGTGAAGAGAGATGCATCCCTGAACCTATTCCATCAAGCCTACCCAAATTGTTCAGCAAGAGGCCCTGTTTGCAAAAGTTAAGGTGGGGGGTGATCAAGGAAAGACAGCAAACCCAGACTTTTGCCTTTCATAGTGCTCATGCACACATGCACACTGAGAGTTAAACACATATGTGAATAAACCCACATGAACATGGGGTACATACCCCATACCCAACACACATACACACACACACACACACACACACACACACACACACACACACACACAAATGAAGAAAGAAAAACATAATTTAAACCATTTTCATCCTTTACATAAAACATTCTATTCTTATACAGTTCAGGGTCTCCATAGGACTTGATTCATTCCTGATAGCCTCATGCTGTCTCCATTGAAGTGGCTTTACTATTTTTTTTTTAAATACAAGAATACTCTTGCCTCATGGTACTTGCACATGCTGTGCCCATCAAGCTTGGACAGCTATTCCAAGTGTCTACTGGTTTTCACCTCTTGTTTTCTCTTTCTCTTTCTCTTTCCTTCTCCCTGTGTCCTCTCACATAAGCCTTCGCTGAGAACGGCTTCTGTCCACAGCAGAGAATGTATCCATTTTGTTCATTGACTGCCTCTCCAGTGCCTAGATGATAAAGGGGGATTAAAAACATTACAAAGAATTTAACACTTTCCTATCCATGCACTCCTAATGAACTTTTCCTCAGTTGTTCTGTGAAGCAGAGCTACAGGTAGAGAGCTGAAAGAGTTGCTGCTACAGGCCTCGGCATTGTAGATCACCCATTACTAAGTAAATGGTGGTTCCTCATTGTAATATGGAGCCCTTTACTAAGCGATCAGGAATTTAGAGGAGAATAGAATGCTTCTATCCTTGAATAATGGCGACACACACAAATTTATTTGATAGTCAACTTTGTTACAGAGTTCAGATAGACGGTTTTTATTTTTCCACTTTGCACATAGGGAAGTAAGTGACTTGCCCACTGGGATTTGAGAACAGCCAATGAAGGCTCTTATTTCTGCTGATAACTTGATGGCATTTCTTTGGATAAGCACACTCCCGGCTGTGTCTGCTTTGTGTTCTGCCAATGCTGCTGTTCCTCACTGCGGAGAGAAGACAGCCAGGCATCGCAGAGAGCAAACGAGCAGCAAATACTGTTCTTTTATGAAATCCATACTACTTTTGAGAAGAGAACAATTATAATCCTAGGCTTTGAGTCAGTCAGAATTGGCATTAATTCTAGATCTCAGTAGTTTTGATTAAATGTTTTATTTCTTTTATAAACGTTTTAAGTCCAACACAGCCTGGGGAGGTGGGCTTTTTCATCAGAGCCACCTGGCGCCTTGGTGGATGAGTTGTCCTTTTGGATATCAGCACTGGTGATTTCTAAGGGTTCAGGAGAGGGGGTCTAGGAAGCCAGGTACCATGAAGAAAATGCTTCAAACCCTCCTACTGCATTGATCAGAACTAGTCCCATGATTACTTGACATAAAGAAAATTAGAAATGTTGGATAGTTAATATCAGTGAAAATCACAATATTTACAGTGATTAATATATCTACTTCTTGATAAACACAAAAAATAGTCAATAACATATAATTTCAACTGCTAACTAGATAGTATTTCTTTGATCTTCTTCCTCCTCCTCCCTCCCTCCTCCCTCCCTCCCTCCTCCTCCCCTCCCTGCCTCTCTTTTCACTTCCTCCTTCTTTTCTTTTCCTTCCCTTTCCCTCTCTTTTTCTCTCATTTTCTCTTCCTCTTCCTTCTTCTTCTCTTCTTATCCTTATTTCTTCTCTTTGCCTTCACCCTTTGGGGAGAGCATTCACCCATCTTACATGATCGTTTTTGATGAAACCTGTGCTCTTCAGTTGCGTTCGCTGGATGACTTCTGCACAGTAGGTCAGCTAAATCTAGGGCATTCAGACCGAAGTTATGATGATGCTAATGGCAGCCAGTGCTGGCAATGTTGAACTCTTCCCTACACATTGAAATTTGTGTTTGCCACTCTGTTTTTATATTTATCCTCTCCAACTTTTGTTTATATATTTATAATGTTAATAAAACAATAGTAGGTATAAGAAGAAAGAAAGAAGTGGGCTGGTTTTTGCAATTGCCAGTTGTTTAAACTATGGTTCATGAAATGTTACTCATTCCCGTTAATACAGTTGTGAATATGGAAAAAAAAAAAAGAAGGTAATACCAAAAAGAGGAACTGAGTTGTGGTTTATAGAGTTGGCTTTATTTAGAAGTGCAAATGAACAGGAGTGTGCAAAACACAGACAGAGAGCTTGACTCTCAGAGCCCTGAGTCATCACCAAAGGCAATTTTTCTGTGAAATTATTAGAACTATACAGCATCAAATTACTCATATTCAAAAAACTATGTGTTTAACTTACCTTTAAATATTTAAGTGCCAGTAACTTGTAGCTTAAGTAAGTTAAGTAACTTCTGTAAGTTAAGGGCCTAATGACTATGGTTTTAAGGCTCTTGTTTCTTCATGACTGGTGGCACTTTAGTGCGAAGGCTTTGACAGAGGAAAGGGGAAATGCTAACCTGAGCAACTGAAACTTCGAAGCGTAGTTTTGCATATGCAGAGAGGGTTGCACATTGTGTAGAGAATTGGAATGAATGTGTCTTTTGCCTTATGTAGAATTATTATTATTATTATTATTAATTTATGCTATCATTTAGGTTTCTTTTCTCTGTCAATTAAAGAACTAACTAAGAAGCAGGATAATTTTGACTGTGATAGGTGGCATTGAAGCAGTCTTGAAGACAGTAAAGAGGAGCAGACAGAATCAGCAGTTGCAGAAAGGCTTTTATTATGGGTGAGCAACACACGTACAACAGGCACACAAAGAGAAAGACCTCAGCTCAGCAGAGGAGGGGACCGGGGAAACCAAAACCCAGCTTCTCCCCGAGGGCTGGGGTTTTGTAACATCTTTGCAGTCTTCCTCCAATAATCTAGATGTCCATAATTATTGATAGCATGTCCTAATCCTGTCCTAAACTTGTTGTTGGGCTGGTCCATCAGCAGGTGCCCTACTGACCAGAGTAAAAGGCCACGAGGCCCTTGTATTTAAGCCCAGGCTTTTGTCTCAGGTCAGATGGGTGAGGAAGCCATCTTGGTAGTTCCCCATCTTCACCATCGAGTTATGGTGGTTTCTTTCCCTGTCTACCCGTCAGGGAGCTCTTAGTCCCTCAGTAGTATCTAATATCGTGCTTTACAGTACTCTAATACTATGCTATCAAAAGAAAGCAAAGCATTAACCTTTTAACTTTTATTATTCCTTTAAGTGGGGGAAGCACAACAGAAATTAATAAAGTAGTTTTGTGTCTCAGAGCTTAAACTTGCCTCATTTGCATATCATTACAATTTCTCTTAGGGCATTTTTCAGAGTTTTAGGTATTGTGTCAAAAATGTGTAAAAATTTTATGGGTATAGTTAAAATGAGATCTTATTAAAATTTAAGAGGTGTATTTAGTTGCTTCAATGATAGGATGCCATAGGCAAAAGGAATATGTACATATTTTTGGACAACTAAGTAATTTGGCTTGTACAGCTTTGGCATTTCTTGGTCATTGAGTTTATTTGAGGTACTGGGTTTCACTGATATTTCTTGTTAAAAGTGAGAAAAAAGGTAAAGAAACAGGCATAAAAATACTCCCCAGGTTATAAAATCTAACAGATATTTTTTGTAGAAACACACCAAAGACATGCAGATGATGAAAGATTGGATTTTAGATTTTTATCATATTGATTTCCTTATAACAGTCACCACACCGTAGATTTTATTTTGTATTTATAGTTAGGTACATCCACCAATGCTCTTTCTTAGAATTACGTTTTGATTCATACACAGAAATGCTAACTGTGAAGGCGAGCCCCGTAGGGTATTAGACAGACTTGGAATAGAGAGAAGTGTCCACGTGAATGCACAATAACGATTAACAAGCAAATAATAGTTTTTAGATCTGCTCTGAGTGTCCTGACTTATGGAGAATGTGCTTCAAACATCTTTAGAAATAATTTCTAAGACGTGAGTTCAGGTGTTGACAAAAATCGTGTCTAGACTATTTTCAGGTGGGATTAGCATAGTGTCTCCCAACTTAGACTAGAAATTATAGTTATTATTTTTTAGTAGAACAAGCTGCACTATGAAAATACCTCAAGATTACTTCTCCCAAGTGACGGTTATTACCCCAAACCGCACACTGACCAGTATCTACAATTAGATTCTCCCAATTAAGTTGGAATCTGCTTGGAAGTGCCGCACAGGCAAAACTCACATATTTTGTCTTGTGTGACAAAATAGTTTCTGCGGATACAAAACATATTTGCATACCTCCGCAGATGGCGAAGCCACAACACACCGAAGTATGGATTCTATCAAAGTCCACCTTAGTGACCCAATGACTTTTATTGGGATTACTTACAGGAACGTGTGGTGTGTGAGGGGTTATTTATACGAGGAGAAGCAACTCAAAGAAAACTGCATCAAGAAAGCCCACCCCAGCGTGGGGTTGTCACAAACCTGGGAACCTGGAGCACAGGGCACAGCCTGCAGGTCGCTCAGCAGGTTGGAGAGCATCCTTTTTGGGTGCCTCAGTTGATCTAAATCTTACTCCACTGCTCAGCTGGTTTCTGCTTACTCCAGGCAGCCATTTTTCTGGGCACTTTTCTTTACCCCAGAGAGGACTCTGCACTGCAGCAGAACTCTGCAGGGAGGGCCCCAGGGAATCTAGTCAGTTTCAAGGCATTCTTTAAGGTATTTTAGGGGGGAGTTGTTCACCTCTATGCTTAAAGAGCTCCCCAGTAGGATGGGGTGTCTTGGAGGAGGCAGTTACACAATTCTGAGGGAAAATGAAACTAACTGTTTTGCTCTCCACCAAGACGGTCATCAGTTATGCCGTGTATCTGCATGCTTTGGGGTTGTTCTCAGGAAACTGCCCGTTCATGGGATATTGTCGTAGTCGCGTGGTTCATTTGATGGAGCTGCAGCTCAAGAATTCCTCCTGTTCCTGGTGCCTTGAACTTCAGAGACTCCAAAATAGAAGAATGTGTCACTAGAAGAATGTGTCACTTTCTTGCGAGGGTAGTATTCTCCTAATGTATGGCATTTTTGCTCAGAAAAAAATGTGTATCTACATGATGCTAAATAAAGAACCTAGACATTAAGAACTGTAACTGGCACATATGTAGCAGAAGATGCATTGTTTGGCTTCAATAGGAGAAGTCTTTGGTCCTGTGAAAGCTCGTTTCCCCAGTGTAGGGGAATACCAGGGTGTTCGAGGTTGGAGTGGGTGGGTGGGAGCGGGAGTATCCTCATAGAAACAGAGGAAGGAGGAGAGGGGAGGGAGAAAGGGGATAACATTTGAAATGTAAATACATAAAATATCCAATAAAAAATAAAAAGTGATATGTAAAGAAAGAACAACATAAATGATAAGACTTAATAAAACGTAAGGGGAGATGTTAACAAAAAGAATTTATAGAAATTATATCATTTAAATCTTATCTTTTAGTCATCATAAACAACAAAATGTGTATATCTTCACAAAGAATTTATAGAAATTATATCATTTAAATCTTATCTTTTAGTCACATGTGGCCCATACATATACAGCCACCAAACTAGATAAGATGGATGAAACAAAGAAGTGCAGGCCGGGTTGGAGAGATGGCTCAGCGGTTAAGAGCACCCGACTGCTCTTCCAGAGGTCATGAGTTCAATTCCCAGCAACTACATGGTGGCTCACAACCATCTGTAAAGAGATGCCCCCTTTCCCTGAATCTATTCAGAGGAAACAGTTCAGCCGTAAGGAGTAGGGCTCCTTCAGGCCTTCCTCCATCCTTGCCTGACTGTTGATGGTCCCCTTCTTGTGCATTCCCAACGCAATCACCCGTAGTTGAGAATTTGTGATAGAATTTGTCAATTGCTCACAAGGAGACATTTTACAGCCCTTGCCCTCCCACCCCTTCTGCCATTTTCCATGAGCCACGGAGATGATATAGACGTCGTCTCTAAGGCTGAGCATTCAACCATCACTTACTCTGAATACCTTGTGCAGCCATAATGTCTCATCACGGTTCACTAGATAGACTTCTGCGATTGAGGCGGAGAGTGAGCGATCATGATTATAGACACACATATTTACAAGGTGATTGAACTCTATGTCAATTTAGCTAAACGATAGAATTAAGTTTCCTCTGAAGGCCTATGACCTTCCCTGGGATGGGGTTTTAAGTGGGTTTGCAGTAACATGTATGGAATTCCTCCTTTCTATGGAATGGGCCCCAAGTCAAAGAAAATGGCACGTGTTACCACCACATGGGCCATTATCGCCCAGGTGTGCACATCTTCCCTAGCAGGTTAGTATTCCGGTTGACGGCTTCATATGTAGGTAAGACCATTGATGCCTTTTCTTCCCTCCTAGCCTTCCAAGTCCCGGGTGGCACTTTGAAACCTTCCAGTCCAAATCCAGCTTACACTATATCATGCAAGCAAAGTACATAGTGCCTTCAAAAGAGGAGTTACAACACCCAGCTCTGGTGGGCAAACGACAGCAGTGACAAAAATATTGTTGCAGCAAAACATAAAAAGGGGCGAGACCGTGCTGGAGTTCCCACGTAACTCTGGTGGTCACGCTCTCACTCCAGCAGGACATTGGAATTAGCGCTAATTTATCTCAGCCGCTCCACTCTACCCCCAAGGACTCTCTGACCAGGCGGGGTGCTGCCACCCAGTTTCATACAGAGACCGCCTATCTCGCAGCTCTCTTACTGTGGACTCTGTTCACACTTCCAGCATCCACCCGCTGGTTCCAGCAGCAGCTACCCTCTCGTAACTTTCTGCCGCTGCTCTGTTTACATTCCCAACATCTGCCCCTAATAATTATGTATAAACTTCCAACAACCCGTTAAAATAAAGACTCAACAAACTGCAACCCAACAATCAGATTTACATGTTAAATTCTCAATCCAAAATGCACCCACACAATAAACTTAGGAACTAATTGATAAAGATATAAACTACCCACCTAAATGGGATAAATTTGCCTACAGAAATCCATCCCAAATACCTTGGCAATTCAAGACCACCTGGATTTGGGTCATCTTTCTCGGTCTCCATCTTGATTCTCCTTCCTTCTCCTTCTCTCCCACCTTACAAAAGCTTTGTCCCTGCCTTATTTTCTTTACTGTCTAATTATGGTCTTGGCCTGACTTATGCCAGCCCTCACCTGCATATAGACATCAACCTATGAAGCATACTTTGTTCTGGTAGCCTCTAGTCCCTCCTTGTCCAACAACCTGTAAGGAGATACCCTAACCCTAACATCGATATTTTTGTGTAATTACTCATCATTACTTAAGATGGAGGTTTTTTTTGTCTTTTTTTTGTTTGATTTTTGTTTGCAAGTCACGCAGGGTATCTCCTTTTCAATTAATTTTTAATTTGATTATACGATTATAGATTTCCATGTGGCTTGTTGATACCCTCTTCTTTTTGGCTCATCTTTCCCCATTCCTTTGTCTCCCTAGCTGTTCACTCTCTCCCTTCATAAGCCTTTCACTAGTCTGTATTTCTCCCTGTCTACCTTTAAATCACCTACAATATACTACCTACTCTTTCCTTTAGAGCACCTCCCTCCCAGTGGCCTGTTTCTATACTGCTGGCCTCTACAGAATGTCTAAGCGGGACACACATAGTTATAGATTCAGACTAAGATCCACATACGAAAGAGAGCATAGAACATGCTTTTCCGTGCTTGGGTTATCTTACTCAGTATAGTTTTCTAGTTTCATCAAGATGAGAGTCTTGAAGTCTTATGCTACTTCCTGTAGTAGATGTTATGCTAATTTAACTTTTAAGCAACCTGAGAAGTTTGGCTGATATACAATTACCTTGTATTATTTTTGAGCAAGCAATGGGAATTCCATTGTATTAAAGTATGGATTCAAGGGGTTGGGGATTTAGCTCAGTGGTAGAGCGCTTGCCTAGCAAGTGCAAGGCCCTGAGTTCGGTCCCCAGCTCCGAAAAAAAGAAAAGAGAAAAAAGAAAAAAAAAGTATGGATTCAATTCATTCTTGCACCTGGATTTATGTTAATCCCAAATCCCATTATTTCCTGAGAGTATTTCTGCAACTGAAACTATTTGGGACTTGATTAGATCTCCTGGGTCCCCCAACAAGTAAATATTTCTTTTAGGCTCTAAAGCATTAGTTTGTGGGCAGAAACACTACCCACAATATTTAAAAGAGTGCCTGTAATTTACTGAGTTCAAGGTGTTTGCTGCAGGTGTGTCTAACAGTTATAGCCCTGTATACGTGTGCAGAAAGGGGGGTGCGCCTGGGCTGTGATCTGAAGGTTACCCTAACACGTGCTCTAGAGAGGACTTTTAACTACTTCCTGTAGGAGAACACAAACAGGGTTGCTGTTTTCAGACACCTTTCTGGAGAGGTGGAATACGAGTGTTTCAGTCTGTTTTCTTGGTAGCATTCCATAATTTCACAGTGACCATCATTTGGGAAGGGAAGGAAAAGGTCAGATCACCGAGACCTACAGGAAGAAAAGAGAAACCAGTGTGAAACTATTGGGTTTATTTAATTATTTATTATTATTCATCTGAAGACAATAAGCATCATGAATCCTTCTACAAGTGGAGGAAGAAAAGTACAGTGGTTATTATTTAAGATACAATTTTATCTGCATTTTGTTACAGTTAGCCATGCTTGAATTTTCTTTAGTGATCCCTCCCCCACCTCTTTCTCTGTCTCTGTCTCTGCCTCTTTTTCTCTATATCTACCTATCTATCTATCTATCTATCTATCTATCTATCTATCTATCTATCTATCTATCTATCTATACAAACGTGTATACATATACATTTATTTATCTCCCATCATACACACAATGTATATATATATACATACACATATATACACATACACATATATACATATTTATACACATAACACATATAAATCTATATATACACATATATAATGCATTTATGCATGATATAATAAATGATATATAATAACATAATAAATAATTATATATTATTTAATATATAGTATATAATGAATATATAATGTGTGATACATAATACAAAATATATAATATATACAATTAATAAAAATAAATATATAATATATATGTAATGTGTGATATGTGATATATAATATATATACACTCTGTGTGTATAGATGAAGATACATAGTGATAAAATATATGGGTTGAGATATTTAAAAATAGAGAATAGACACACACACACACTCACACACAAAGTGAGAGAAAAAGAGAGATTTTTTTAAGAAACTGACTGGCATGACAGTGGTGGGCTGTCTGGCTAGAGACTGGGTAAGATGTACTGTTGCTGTCTAGAATTCCAAATCTGTTTTGCAAGCCAACACAAAGCATTGGAAGCAGGTTTTCTGGGTTGTAGTCCTGAGGCAGATTTAATTGTCCTTTGACTAACTTTAGTATTTTTTCTCTTACGGTTTCAATTGATTTGAATTTGGTTCAAGCTCATCTACAGCCTTTTAAAAAAAAATTTAATTACACCTAAATTGTTTCTTTATTGAAGGACTTAGGTTGGTCATTGATCAAATAAATTGTGTAGCCAATAGACTCACATACTAACCTCACTCCTCAAAAACCCCAACAGTAATAAAATCTTCACTCTGTAACCCAATGTTTCAGAATCAGTGTTCCTGTCAGTTTTACTTATAATTTAGTTTGCATTGCATCAAAAAAAATTTGAGCAAATGTATGCATAATATGCTATATTGCACTCTTTCCCTATGCACACTTAAAGGTTAATAATTCACATATTCAGGTGAATGATATGTATAGAGACTTTGCACCAAATCTCTTCTTGTCCACAGCCAGAGCAGAAGTGGATCCATAAAGCCTTATAAAGCACCAGGCTAAGGAGGCACATCTGAAGGCCCTTCACTTCTTGTCTCCTCTGTCACTTCTTCCCTTCCTGCCCAGCCCTGTGCGTAATGTGATTTGGGCCATTGTACTCTGTTTGCGGAACTACAGACGGCAATAAGCTGGCAAAACCGGAAGGTGGTCTTCCCCCTTCTCTCACTCCTCCGGTTCCCATTCCGAGTGCCAGGATCCCCGCGGCTCGCTAATAGAAGCATCAATCACGTACACAGCAAGTGGTGATGTACAGAATTGAATTTGGCAAGGCATCTATTCAGTTTCTTGATTTAGACTTCAGAAATTTCAGTTCACTAAACATGTTTTCTCCATCTGCTTCCAGCTGGGAAGCCCGGGTTGGATGCTTGTCTCTTTCATGTTGCACTTCATTCAGCTTTTCATCCTGGAATGAGAATTACGACGCACGTATCCTCTGCTCAGCTAGCTCTGCCTGTATTCTGAAGATCTGTTATGACAACCTCTCAGGATTGATCAGGGGGGGCCTCGTTCTTAGCTGGATTAAAAAAAAAATAAAACAGTAACCCTGTGCAAACCTCAAAATATTGCCCTTTCTTGGTTAGCGTAAGTGAACGTCCCTCGTAAACCGACTTTGGGACTCACTGTCTAGATTTGCACTGTGGCTCAAATAGACGCTAATTTTGCTCTTACGTTGCCAGTGTAGAATCAGGCGAATGGTCCTAGATTATGATGGAATCTTTTATCCTTAGGTCACAGTTACGCTTGTTGGTGGATTGGCTCTGTTAGCCACTATTCAGTCATTGCCGGTTTTCAGTATGAGTAATTGAAAGATAGAAGCTTCAAGCTTGGTGCCTATCTACAGGAAAACACCTTAAAGTTTGCACGCGCTGTTTTCTCTTACATACTATTAGGCTGAACCTAGTCATGTGGTCAGTCGTATGTAGCTGCAAAGGAGCCTGGCTATCGAGCAGCCAGCCTGATCTCAGAGGATTCTACCAGAGAGAACCCCAAGAGGGTGGGGGAGAACTAAGTACCGAGTAACAGTTAGGAAGATATAGTGTATTTGTGTCCAATGTTGTTCTTTTTGAGAATAAAGTGTTTATTTTTTATAAATTACAGAACTATTCTAGAACTGTCTTAAGCAAAAGTAGAAGATATGTCATGAAGAGCTCAGCGTTAGAACAAGAGCTGGCACTCAGGGATCAGAAACAGGAACTAAAGATTTCACGCCCATTGGCTGCTTCTGATTCTCTTGCTTTTCTTGATTATTTACTGTCTGTAATGTAGCTTCCTTTAATCTCAGAGACATACCAAAACAGAAAGAAAGAAAGAAAGAAAGAAAGAAAGAAGGAGAGAGAGAGAGAGAGAGAGAAAGAGAGAGAAAGGAAGGAAGGAAGGAAGGAAGGAAGGAAGGAAGAAAGGAAGGAAGAAAATCACAACTTCCTGAATTAACTTCTGGCAAACCCAGATCTATGCAAAGTTCATTCGAGCTCCGGTAATGTTGCTTTCAAATTTCTGAGTGGAGTTGCCTGCCTGATTCAGCCGAGTCATGTCTCTCTATTAGGTAAATGGAACAAGGGCCATAGTGAAAATTATTATTGGTAGGGACCTAAAGATGTGTTGAAGAATATTCTAGAAAAAAAAAGTGTACCCACCTCTTATAGTTCTCAGAAATCCACCACATGCAGGCATCTGAATTTTCTTCACAGAAAGGCAATGAGCAGTTCTGGCCGCAGAACGCACTCATCTGGTAGGATGGCTTGCCATCAATGGGTGAGGCCCAAGGTTCTCCTTCTTAATCTAACTGGCAAGCGTCTGACAAGGTTATGCTGTGATTACAATAAGAAAAGATAAACCCAAATCTTTTCCCGATCATGTCTGAAAAATGCTTATCAACCTCAAAACTGAACAGACAGATCCTTAATAACTGGGCTAAGGTTATCAGTTAGATATTTAGACGCAGATTTTGTGCTTCAAAGAAAAGTGCTAATACTTAAATTTTGAATTACCAAAACTTTTTAATTGTTTGAAATTTCTTACATATAATGTGTTTTAATCAACACATTATCCTGTATCCTGCTATCCTGTCTCTATCTCATTCGCTAGGCACTCCCCTTTTTCCCTCCCACCCTCAACTCAGGTAGTGTTTTCTGTGCATACATGGCTATAGAACAACTTCCTGGAGAATGGGTAGCTTCTCAGGGGATGAATTCCCGAAGAACACCAAACTCTCTCCCAGCCGCTAATTAACACTTCCTTAGCTAGGAGTGGGACTTTGTTAACCTCTCTCTCTCCCATCTACATTGAGATTTTGTCTGGCTTGATTTGTGCACTGGTCTCTTGTTGGTTTCTCTTGATGACTTCAGAGCCTTGGGAGGAGGGGTGTGTCGAAACAGCCGTCCTGTTCAGGGCGGCCACTTTCACTTTTTTTTCTCTCCACTTGGACCAGTTGGGTGTCTGCATCAGGCAGTGCCCACTGCATAAAAGAAGCTCCTGTCTCAGAGCTGAGTGTGGGCTGGGCTAGTGATCTGACTAGTATAAACCCCAGTTAAACAAACACATTATAATTTGAAGACCTTCATAGTTCGTTGCAAAAGTATGTCGTTATAGATCGTGCCCCAAAATATTCTTCAAAATTACTTAATATTTAGAAAAAATTCTCACAGAAAGTTGTAGTGTATTGCAATAACATAAAAAGAATATAATAGTTTAAACAGTTATAATCTTTTGCATCATTTTGGATATTTAAAATTGATCAGGCCATTGAAGTTGGGCAATGGTATTTTAATTTTTCGCTTTCGTTGCCTACATCCTGCCTCCCTGATCTGTTCCTCCTGTGAACTCCTAGGTCAGCACTAACTTCCTAAGCATGCATAATTCATCAGCTGTATAGATCTGTTTGTATGCCTCTGTAATTTACATGGACTCTAAATGACCAGAGGGTGTGAATCATGTTAGAGAATTTCCCCCCAAGTCTCCTACAGGGGTTGATATTCTATAGAATATAATTGTTTTAAAATGAATGGTTGACCCCTGGCTGAGACACTGGACTGCATCTTGCCGACGTGATAGCACATCAGGGCCGCCCTGTAAATATATCTTGATTAATGAAAAGGTGCAGTGCCACAGCCTCTAGAATGGGGAGCATCCGCAGAGGACTTTGAACAGAACGGAAATGGAGACAATTTCGCCTGCTTTCTCACCTTGGCCCCAAGTCCCACCTGTGCACTGTTTTCTTTTGTGGCTGGAGGCTTGTGTAGTGTTACCTTGCTAGAGTTTTGCATTACTTTATTACAGCATACGTCTTTTTTTTTTCAGTATTAATTTTGAGGATGTAATGCTTTGAAATTACGTAAATTCTGTCAGTAGCAGGAATTTGAAGTATGACAAAGGGTCTGCTCCTTATGTGGGTTTATTCCGGGCTTCCTCAAGGATGCCGAACTAGGCTTCTGGGATGGAGTTACCGTGGAAGCAAACTGATTGAAATGGGTTATTAATTCTGTGGAGTGTTAGCAGAACATATACATAAACTGGCCCTCCTCTCTGGCAGAGAATGTTCAGTTATAGGATCTAATCAAGGAGCACTGCGCTCCGTTCCTTGGCTGAACCGTGACTTTCACTCGTCTCCCCCTTTTCCATGCGTTATTTAGTCAATTTGCTTCGTTTTCTGCGATTTCTGATTCTTTGTCTCGGTCCTTATAACGAGATTGTTTAAATAGACCTGGCTTTTCTGACATTCTTTTCCCTCTCACAGAGGGATTAGCACTTCCTTTTCTCAAGTCACCTGCTGCGCCTGTATGCTTTGGCGATATCTCTAGAATATTCCTTCCATGGCTTCAAGCCGGCCGATGTAAAATACTCTTAAGGATTCTGTTTGAGTCTGTCCCGCTTTGATCTGTTTGTTTTGGGTCTGTGCCACCTACTGAACATCACGGCCATTTTGTTCTACTGCATCTGGACACCTCAGCCACATACAGCCGTGCCACCGTTCCACCTTCTGCCTTTATTTGTGTATCTGCATCCTCTCAGCTGGAGAGTTCCCAGTGGCCTCTCCTTGGCCTCCCATTGCCCGCCCAGTTCTTCAGTGTTTTGTTGTTTTTGTTTTTTGTGTACTACTAGCTTCCTATCCTACACACACCCTTCACAACAGGGCTTAAGTAACTATATTGTATGAATCAATTTTTGCCACGATTCCATAATTTACCGTTAACATCGTTTCCTAGCGTTTCCTTAAGACTTTTCCAACCTTGATTATAAATTAAAGAACTATAAGATTTAAACTTTATTTTAGCGTTGGATTCTTTTTTGACATAATAAATAATAAAAATAAGACCCGAGTGGGATGAAAGGTGCTCTTTAATCAAAGGCCGCTGAAAGAGAAGAGGCTCTCAACGAAGGAGGGTCCTTGGAAAGGCCAGGACTGGTTGGGAAGCGGTGAGAATGGCCCATTGTTCCTGCACCGGGCATGGAGTGCGAGCGGTGAATGGAGGCTTCAACTCTGGTTAGATGCGGCCATTGTTCTGGATGCCCGCATTAACTCAGAGTGAGAGAGAATTCATCAGAAGGCTCTTGTATTTTATTCCCTCTCTTGCTCTGGGGCAGAGACTGTTCTACTTCACAGGATGAACTTGTTACCTCTTGCCCTGAGAGGCAGAGACGCACTGCCTGAACGCTTCCATTTTGAGACACCTTGTAGGAATCCTTCTAATTTCTTTAGAGGAGGAAGCTCTCAGCAGTCAGCCTGGTGCACCACCGCCACAGAAGCCAGAGGATGCTGTTTCTCAGACAGAGGTGGCAGTCTCCCATAGTATGGACCCAATAGAATTTTGGGGGGAGAGGGAAAAAGACAGCATTTTGCAATAGCTCTGTAGCTCTTATTGAACATCCCGTGTAGCAATTATTATTGTATTCCAGTCTCGTAGCCTTTGCTTTTCGTGTGAATTAGGAAAGGAAACGTTAGGTGACGGTTTAAGCCTTTGCTTAAGGGGGGGAAAAAGCCTTTAATTTATTAAAATTCAAATTAAACAAATCTCCTGCTGTTACTAAAGTTTTCTGAACTATTTTGTGTAAATGTTATTCATCCTTTGAAACCAGTACAATTAAAAGTTGTGTTAAGAGTACCCTCTTTCAAGGCTATGAACTTTTTCTCTAAGGATTTTTATCTCATTTCAAGCTCTTTGATTTTTTAAACGTGTCTCAGAAAGGAAGATACACATTTTCTTTAATTGCTTCTTAAACCTGCATGGTTAAACTCTGCCTCCCAGAACGCCCCGCCCCTCCCCCCAAAAATCTTTAAATGATTGCATTTTCCCCTAGATTAGTAGCTTGCTAATTTGACAAGGTATCCCAGGATTCACTTCAAAAGGTGCGGCAGCTGCTTAACAAGACCCTGTCAGGGAAGACCTCTCCTGTGTGACATACTGGGGACATCTAGTGGACGGAAGTAAGAATGGATCGGAATAGAATCCGAACAAGAGCTGTGCTTTTAAATAAGGAGAAAACCCTTACTGAGAAGGTCATGGGTGTTTAAATTGATATTTTTCAGTTTGTTATTTTTAACTAGTTGCGAATGGTACTTTATTAAATAAATGGACTCTGTGTAGTTTACAGCCATGTCGGCTTTTAATTTAAAATTTCCTATACAAAGTAAGTGATTAATACCAATCTTGTTGAGGCAGATTTACATAGCATTAAAGAAGGATGGTGTATCCAGCTTCAGCCTGGTGAATAGATTTTGGAATCTTCCTTTTCAGCACGAAAAGTTCAGGGCTATAAAAACAACTCTTCAGCTTTGGAAATCTAGAACCATATCTGTACGAATATTATGATCATTGCTACAGTATTTTTATTGTTTAAGAGTTTTTCGCAACTATCATTTAAAATATGACTTAGGATTTAGTTCATGTAGGACATGATAGGAAGAGGCCTATGGAGCTGAACGATTTTGATATCTAACACAATGCCACCCGGATTCTACCACCGCTGTCCTCTTTACCTACAGCCTTTCTCATCGTTCAGTCACCACACAAAAGAGATCACTAAACCCAGTTTATACCTAGAAAAGTTAAGACTCAGAGGTAAGATTTGCTCGCTTACACGCACAGAGGCTCAGAGGCAGACCCTATGTTCACAACCAGTCAATGTGAATTCATTTCACAAGGCAGAAAACCATCAGCTGATTGGGCTAGGAACCCCAGGAAGAGGGTGCTGGGGTGGATACTTTCTTTGAGGTTGGAGCAGCCCATTGGTAAGGGTTCTCTGACTATAAGACAAAACAAAACAGGACACCAAACCATAAATACAATTCAGACTGGCTATCTCTGCGTGTGTGTGTGTGTGTGTGTGTGTATAATATATAATGTATATATGTAATGTATACATTACATAATATATACATTACATATATATACATTATATATAATATATACATATATTAGGTTAACTTGGAAAATTCAAGTTTGGAGAACATTTCATAGAAATTTTCTGATAATTGAAGTCACTCTAAAATATGTATTTATGAAAAATGATGTCTAACAGACAAAGGAGGAACAATAGGACATACAGTCAATCACTTTAAAGATTAAATTGGCTAAACACAACTTACGGAAGAAATATTCTAAACATCAAAACTGATTGAATTTGAATACTATTACACAAGATTAAAATTTTTACTAATTTTAATTAGCCACTGGAGTGGATGACTCAATGAACAAGATTAATCATGAAGTGATCTGAAGTTGAGAGGTGGATCAAGGAACCATATGCAGTGATTTGAAAAGTTCCACATAACTTATTTTGATACTGTTGTTTGGTTTTTACTTGGAAACATTTTAAGTTGAACTTGCTACATTTGAATATTCATGCTATCACTATAGTACCCTTAGCTCTTTTATTTAAGCCACTGTTCTGTTTCACAAACGGGAAAGCTACTTGAATGAATTACATGTTTATATAAAGCACCGCTCAAGAATCAGTTGGTTCTGAAAAGTTGAAAACTAGTGAGTAAACATTTTAAACAACTTAATATGAAACTGAAATTTCTCTGCAGATCGAACACATATTTAGGTTATCTAATGTAAACTGTTTCTATTAGTATCTTCAATGTGTTTAAAAAAAATCCAGTATCCAAGTACATTTTACAATATAATCATGGTGGAGTAAGAATCCATTTATGAGTACCTAATTGCAGATTTCTACTTAAGTGGACATTTAAATCTTAGCAACTGTTCTACTTATTGAAGTCCACCACCTTCATGGAATAACTATATTGTGTTCAGTTATAGGCATGTTCTCATGTTTGGGTTTTCTGAAATTCCAATTAACATACATTTAACACAATGCTTTTGAATCATTGAATTGCTCCTTTCATTATTGAAGTTCATAACATCACTAAGAACTCATACACATTACCAATGCCATTTTATTATTTTTTCCTTCCTTTTTCCTTCCCAAATAGAATACATGTTTTTTAACGAAGGCAAATTCCTACACACTGCCTGAAATATTCTCCATATACCTTAGTGATATAGAGATACCTATACAAAAGACTGATGTTGCTGTGCCAAAAAAATATTACAGAAAATGAACCAGTGAATCGGATAGTTATAAAAAGGCTTTAAGCAAAATCTTTTAAACTTCACTGCAGGAAACTTTAAACAACTAATTTTCCTAAGCAATATATATATATATATATATATATATGTATGTATATCACTACTTTTAGTGGTCATGCCTATTACAGAAAGGTAGTAACTAGATAAATATTATTTTACTTCAATAGGATTAAAAATTAGAAATGCAAATTGGCCTCCGACTCTATCTATAAACCCCCATCTCTGTTTTTATGGAAATACCCTTTTTAGTGCTTTAAGCCTATGAAGAAAAAACACTGAAGATTTTTAACTAGCCGCTTTTCAAGGGACAGAAAGGAGCAAAGAAGATTTGGCCGTGAAAAGAGCAAATAAATAGGTGCTCCAAGATTAAAAAAGAGGGTAGAAGTACATGCTGAGCTGTTGAAAGGACTCTCTGTGTTTAAAGGAAAATATTGTTTGGTGCCTTCGCCAGCGCATGATCAAAATAAGAGGTACAAATTAGTTCATGGCTGCCGAAGCCACAAAACATCATGCAGAGCGTTATCTTTGGGAACGTTTTAATGAGGAGAGGAGGTCATCAGAGTGTGACATTGCTTTTCAGAATTCTTCAAGAACAACACAGACTTCCTGTTCCAAATGTGGGAGAGAATAAAACAACCTTAGTAGTAATCGTACAACTTTTGAACCGTGTTCCTTGGAAATGTGGGAGCGCGCTCATTTTGTAGCTTTAGTTAACGATCTCAAAGGAAACGCTTCCATATTTTTCCATGTGCCCTTATTTCAAACGTGCGGTGAAGCGGTAGAGCTTTAACATGGATTATATTTATAAAATAAAGTTTTATTCAGGCTTCTGAAGAGATTTTAATGTTTTCATTGCTCCAAGTGAAATGGTACACCGTGCCTCTTGCTCATTAACATTTCATATCAGTGTAGAGAGGGAAAAAAACCAAGGATCACCACAGACAACATAAAAGGAGGGACAGTCTGACTTTGAAATTAAATTCGCTACCGTCTTAATTTTGGTGCATTTTAAAACGTGATTTTAAAATGTATAAGTTGTTAATGACATCCTAGGTCAAATATTCACAGTCCAGTCTTAGGTCCTACAGAGACCGCCACGATTTGAATATGTAACATATCCGAGCCGGAGTTGAAGAGGTTTTCCCGATATTTAATAAATAAGACATTTACTTTTGTTTCAGATGTCAATATTACAACACATTGAGAAATTATTGCCACTGCACTGCAGAACCAATTGCATGGTTCTGGTTTTTATTAATATGACTGCATTTAGAGAAAAAAAAATATTGTCCATGTATTTACTGCAAGTACTTTAAAAGAAAAGCCACAGGACTTTTAATTTTCCACATAACAATACTTTATACCGTCTTCAAGTTTACTCGTGATTTTTTTTTTACTGCCAAATAACCGATTTACGAATGACACACTTCCTCTTGATGTGTGACGTTCATTGTGAAAGGCATGAAAATAACTCCAGAGAGACACAGATAGAATTTGAGCAAGGGTCGAGATGGAAGACGTTATTTTCGTGCCACATTTCTAATGATCCTGATTAGCACGGAAGGAGAAGGTGATTGACTCTGTTTGTGTACACTTGATTAGCATAGACACAACCCAGGCCTCCTGCATTGGCTCCCCCCCCCCCTTTAAAGCTTAGCTTATTTTTTATTTCGGATGTGAGAATAGTCAAGCATGGACTCCCTGCCTCTCGAACGACAAAGGATAAAAGCCGTCATTCTAGTTTTAGGGCCTTTCAACTATTGGATCAAAAAGTTCTGAACTTACCACAGATCATTTACTCAACTCAGACCACCATATTAATTTTACTTTTTCTAATGTATGAAGGCTTTGTTCTTGAGTATTCTTATTCATACACCGGGCACATTTAAGTTGCCAGCTTTAAGAGGTAGAATTTTTTCCACCTAGACCTGCAAGGTAGTTATTTTTAGCTTAGCCTTTAGTGTGTTTGGCTTGCTACTTTCAAGGCTGGAGTGCAGTCTTTTCCTGTGCATGTTCACACGTTGCTATGTTGTATCCATTTATTTTACTGCTGTTTTGTTTTACTGCTATTTTTTATTTGACTGCTGTTTACGTCTTCTTGTTCAGCTATTCTGTGAATCTAACTGTATTTCTAATTCATAAAAATGACCCTGAACCCCCTAGGGTGCTTTACCCATCTAAAATCAGCATTAGGTCTTAAAATTGATCATAGCACCAAAAGGTACATCCCAGAAAACTAACACAAGAACAAAAGAATAAAAACGTCAAAATATCTACTTTTTCTTTCTATTATTCCAAAATATTCCCAAGTTGAGAAAAAAAAGAGTACATGGTTTGGGGGCCATCAACAAAAAAGCATCATGGAAAGTTCTAGTTAAGTATAAAAATGATACCTTTCAGCAAATATTTATTATCAATTAAAGTTTTTTATTTAAAGAATTGTTTTTGTTTGACCATTAATGCTTATGGGTTTGTTGTCAAGAGTATTAAAATGAGTCATTATGATGTAATAAAAAATTAATACATTTTTATAGTACACAAATTTTGACAGTTATTAAAAACTTCAAACTTATGATCACCTGAAATTTTAGTGAAGATTTTGTTTTACAAATCAGTTTTCCTTTAGTTTCTACAATAATGGGTTTGTGTGTCTCCCAGTGTAAGTTGAAAAAAATTGGAAGGAAAAATGTAATAAGACAGTGAATAAATCAATAACATTAGTACTGTACACAAAGGTGGAAAGTAAGATGAAAACCAAAAATGAAATCTAGTATTACATACGTATTACCTAAGTATTACATATGAGCTTCCGTGAATTATTTACTATAAAGACACAAAAATTTAATACTGTTTCCCATTGTAAGGAAGACTTGTGATTTTTTTTCCTAGCTACTAGTACTAGGTATCTTATTTAAATGTTGGCTTGACGCTTCAGCCTTCAGAGTGTCGCCAAAACCATTCCAGGAGATCTACACCTCCAGTTCTTACCATGTTAATTAAAGTCATTTTTAGTCCATTTCACAGTTTTAGTGTTTGAACCAACTGTACTGAAATAATAATGAGTAAACTGCTAATTCTGTTCATGAATCACGGCAGTGGCGTCAAATGGGTAGGAGTCAGTGTAGGTATCCCTGCACTGCATACTCCGAGACGTAGGAGGTAGGGGAGGGCGGTAAGACTTGGCTGTACTAAACCTTGGGCCTGGAACTGGTTTAGCTTTCCGAGTTCTGTTAGCTGGTGATGCAGCTTTGATTTCTTCCACAGTTTAGCTTTTGCTCAGTGAAGATGAGAATGAGGGGCTACCTCATCTGAACTTCACACTGAAGCAGTGGAAGGAATTTCCCTTAGATCCTTAAAAAACAGATAGTGATTTTGGATGGTGTAGTATAAACAACACTAAAGAATGAGGCTTATGGATGTTTTGAGTAATGTGTAATTTTAATTTTGTGCAATTTTTATTGATGAATAAATTTTATATATCTTAAAAATATTAGCTTTGGCTTCTGGGCATTGCAACATGATGCCGTGTAATGCCAAGCTTTTAAAGATATTTTTGTTTTTTGGTTTCCCCCATCTCTTTATGTGTGTTTGTGTGTGTGTGCGTGTGTGTGTGTGTGTGTGTGTATGAGCACACACAGTGATGTGTGCATACTCATAGAAAACAGAAGAGGGTGTTGGATCCCTCAGAGCTATAATAATAGGCAGCTGTGCACTGCCCTAGACTAGGTGAGGGGCCTGAACATGGGTTGTCTGCAAGAGCAGTACCTCCTCTTACCTGCTGACCCATCTCTAGGGCCCTAATAATATTAAATTTTACTGAAAATCTTATTATCATCTCAAAATAAGAAAATAAAAAATCAATGATTCTGATGTACTGTCAAGTTTTTCATGTGTACTTTTGCAGCATAAAGAAAGCAGGATGACCACACGTGATTATAGGAAAGAGTAAGACTTAAACAAAGAATTCTTAGGAGAGCAGACACTGAGAATGCTTAAATTCCAGGATCCCACCATTGACTGTGTCCAGATAGAGAGAATTTTTCCAACCAGTGTTATATTTAACACACTGTGCATTATCATAAACACTAAGCACCTCTTAGGACAGTATAGAGCCCTAAGCAAAATCTTAGGGGGAAATGCATATAAAGATAATGACAGAAGAAACAACATATCTAGACATCTTTAAAAATGTTATGCTTGCTAGAAAGACATATCTTTAAATATATTCTTAAAATTGTTAATTAAAATCATTCATTTTTTTCCTACCTTTTAGATGGGCTTTTTCTATTAGGGAGTATTTTGTATGCAATTAGTTAAAATGTTATTAAATACATTTACTGTTGTTTCATATATATGTATATATATATGAGTGATCATAGAGTTTCTTTTTTATTATATGTGTGTGACCAAGGTAATGGTTTGTTTTCAAGACAGTGGGATTTTCAGGAAATATTTTCAGATGAATCAGAAAACTCCAAAAAGTGGGTCCAGGTTCCCAATTTCAGATTGACATTGTAGTGGATGTTACTGATGTATTGTTCTTATTTCTACGCTGCCTGTTTGCTTGAGAATATGAATAAGACTGATTATGTATTGACTCGATTTGCAAACATGATCGTTTAGGCTGGCATCTATATTGTATATATAAGATTTGTAAAAAAAAAATGAATCAACTTGTTTTAAAACCTTTCTCAAATCTTGGCCATCAATATGCTGTGTACAACTTTTTTGTTGGTGTTCATTCATGAAAACTGTAAAAATACTTGAAGTGAAAGAAACATTTATTTCTTTTATGATATATAAGTAAATTTGTGAGGAGCACCACCTAATTTACAAATATAAAATCTGAAATACTTCAAAAGCAAAACATTTTTGAGCACCAGTATGAAGTAGAAACGTCTCCATCTGACTTCATGGAGTGGGGCACAGTCAAATGCTGGCATTTATGAAACACTGGTTAACTTTGTATTTAAACTTTTGTTTTAACTCTGAAATATATGCATATGCATGTGTGAATATTCCAAAATGTAATACAGTAAAATACCGAGCATGGTTGGTTCCAAGCACTTCAGAAGTTGGATACTCAATGTGAACTACAGCTTGAAAGTGGTCTAGGCAAGGTTTTGCAATAGGAATGAAGGTGAAAGGACATCTTTGTGCATAATGTGCTGAATTAGTACAGGGCCAGAGACACAGAGTAGCCCAGATGTGCAGTTGCTAGAATGGTAAGCCTAGTACCTGTGTTATACAGGTGGAGTTAGGCACTTTTTTGTTGGAAACATGGCTTCAGAGAGTCAATTACAACGAGACTGAAAATTATTTTGCCTTATCTCCCATATATCATTATTACATGACATTAGCCCTTTGGTTAAGTTCTTGTTTTTATATTTTAAGCTTATGTATTCATTTAGGTGATGGGTTTATTAAACGTTACTCTATAACAAATGGATTGAATGGTGTTTTAAGGGACAGAGAAGAGGAAAAGGGAGAAGGATGCACAAGAAGAGATGGAAAGAGAAAGGGAGAGAGAAAGGGAGGGAGAGAAGAAAATGAGAGAGAGAGGAAGGGAGTGAGGAGGAGCTTGAAGGAGAGAGAAAGATACTGAAACATGAATAATTTTCATATTAATATATGCGATATGTAGAGTTAGAGATAGCTAGGCATGGTGATGCACACATGAATATCAGCACTATGGGGGCACAGGCAGGGAGGTCTCTGGGAACTGAAAGTAGCTTGGTCTGCATAGCAAGTGAATTCCAGGCCATCCAGAGCCACATAGGGAGAGACTGTCTTAAAATAACAGTATCAACAACAGCGGACAGTTGTGTTGCATATCTGCAATTCAAACAGGTTGCTTTATGTGGAACATAGGATAATAGAATCTGATCAGTGCAATGATTCTTATGAGGTGGGATTCTAGGAAAGATACTAAAATAAATACAAACAACTAAGGGTGTGTGAAGAATGGTTTGAGATTCACATAGAGACCCATAGACAGCAGAAGCCTTGGTGACTGATTTTGTGCGGCTTTGCGAAGGATCATGAAATGTGAGAATGATTGATCTTAGAGTAGGGTGAATACAGATATGGGTTCCATGTCAGGACAATTCCCAAGTTCTCCATGAAATTGTTTCTTTATTGTGTGAGCCTCACTTGAGATTCTAAGACTTATTCTCATATGTGAAATCTTCAGCCACACAAGAACTCAAATATCCTTGCTTCTTCATGGTGTTCCATTGGATCTGTCATGAGTTGAAATTGACCACATAGAATTTTGGGGACAAAGCTTCACCAGTACTCTGTTTTCTCCCTTCTATAATAAGTATCAGCTTAGACTTCCTGTGCTGGTATTGACTCAAGAGGCTGATGGCTGACTACTTTAAATTGACAACAATTTTAGAGCTTCATGTTTAACAACAGATGTTTTAATGTATGTATATACTGTAGACTCAATACAGCCATTTTTTATTTATAACTAGTTTATTTATTTATTTATCTTTATTAACTTGAGTATTTCTTATTTACATTTCGATTGTTATTCCCCTTCCCGTGTTCCGGGCCAACATCCCCTTAACCCCTCCCCCTCCCCTTCTCTATGGGTGTTCCCCTCCCCATTCTCCCCCAGTTACCACCCTCCCCCAACAATCACGTTCACTGGGGGTTCAGTCTTGGCAGGACCCAGGGCTTCCCCTTCCACTGGTGCTCTTACTAGGATATTCATTGCTACCTATGCAGTTGGAGCCCAGGGTCAGTCCATGTATAGTCTTTGGGTAGTGGCTTAGTTCCTGGAAGCTCTGGTGGGTTGGCATTGTTGTTCATATGGGGTCTTGAGCCCCTTCAAGCTCTTCCAGTCCCTCCTCTGATTCCTTCAATGAGGGTCCCCTTCTCAGTTCAGTGGTTTGCTGCTGGCATTCGCCTATGTATTTGCTGTATTCTGGCTGTGTCTCTCCAATACAGCCATTATTATATCCAGTGTCTTACATACATTTTCTCTCATGGTGAGCACATTAAAATCTGTTCTCTGAGAAGTTTTCAAATATCCATTGTTATTAGAGCTCTTGAATTCATTCTGTTTATCTGATTGAATTTTTTGTGCTTTGTTCATCATCTCTTCCCTCCTTCTATAAATTTGACTCTTTTGAATTTTACCTAAGTTATACGGTGTCTTTCTGTCAACATTTTTATTAGTTATAAGTACTTGTGTATGTGTGTATACAAAACAAGGTATCCGGGCTGGAGAGATGGCTCAGCCCTTAAAGGCTAGGCTCACAAGCAAAACAAGGTACTCACGTAGAGGTCAAAGGACAACTTTGTGCAGTCATTTCTCTCCTTCTGCTTTTACATGGGTCTCAGGGATCAAAATTATACTGCCAAGCTTAAGTGACAGGTGCCTTTTCATTCAACTCTCTTACAGTTCTTGTGTTTCTTTAAAAATCTAACTTATCATTTGTGTGTAAGTGTTCATGTTTGTTCCTGTGCACATGTATGTTCATGCACATGGAGGCCAGAAAACAATCTCAGTTGCCTCTCCTCAGGCATCGTGCATCTGTTTTTGAGACGGTAACTTTCCCTACCCTTGGACCTCAGGGTCTACACAGGATGGCGAGCAGGTCCCACGGACCCTCCTATTCTACCTTCCAGAGCTGAGAGTGCACGCAGGTGCCATACCTGCTTTGTTTTTATGGGTGCTTCTTGGAGTTGACCCCAGGTCCTTGTGCTTGCCGACTCGGTCTCCTTATTATTGCTTACTCATTTGCTTCATCATCTGGAAAAATGTAAATAAAATGCGTGATCAATTTGAGATTGCTCCCTGGAAATTTAAATACTCTGAGCCTGGTATTCTAACCCCCTTTCCCTAGTTTTCAGGAAGACATCTCTGTGCAGTGCTAATTTTCTGGCCGTTTACCATTTTCAGTTCCTTTTCTGTGCTGTCCTTTGCTGACCTGTTCCTATGCTGTCTTAGAAAGCTGTCTAGGACATCATGGAAAAAGACAGAGTTCAGGTCTTCTGGAATGGACAGATTAGCTAGTGTGGGGGGTAAGAAGAGAGACTGCTGGCAACCCGTGTTTAGTGTGGCATCAGTGAAGTGACAGGGAACACACACACACACACACACACACACACACACACACACACACACTACAGATGCATGATTTGAATTGTGTGACAAGTTAATGTGTCTATGAGGTAACAGGGATACTGTGCTACAGACAGGAAGGCAGGGGAAACTGAGTCAGTAACTTCCTGCCTATGGTGCTGGAAAGAGCTGCATTGGGAGAGGAAAGGAACCACCAACGGAGGGAGGGCACATCAGCCAAGGCCAGGGTAATATTGGGGGACAGTAGCGCCAGGCTCTTTCAATTTAGTGACGAACTTGCTTCAGAAACTACAGAATGTAGGACCACATGATCAACGGAAAACAAATCCTTCCAGGAGATTGTCTTTAAGATCTATTTTGTTCCTTTACCACTTGATTGATGAGCTTTAAGAATACATTTTATTATGTTTTCTTAATCTTTGCACTCATACGTGCACACACATGCCATGATCCAGAGGAAGGTTAGAGAACAACCTTGGGTGTCAGTCTTCACCTTCCGTCTTGTTTGGGACAATGTCTCTTCGTGCTCCCCCCACCCCCACCCCATTCACGCCAGGCTGGCTGGATAGAAGCCCGTCCCATCTCTACCTCTTGTCTTGGTGTGGAGTGCTGGGAGTTACACATTGTATTACATTCATGCTATTACACATGTGTTGGTTCTGGGCATCGGAACCGGGGCTTCATGCTTGTGTCATCGGTGCTTTATGCCCCGAGCCATCTCCTCAGCCCTCTTCTCATTAACACTCAAATGACGCTTAGTGTTCTCTGCTTGGCTAGAACAGGGTGATGTGCCAATGTAAAGGCAACCGACAAAAACAAAGATAAAAGAAAAAAGAGAGATAAGAGCTAGGCCTGTTCCACTTCTGTCTCTCTCCTAAGTACAGACTTAATGTACAAAATCACCAGTACAACTAAAGCTGACGCTTTCTCGTTTCTAGCCACTGTCCACAAACCTAGGAGGTTAAACCACCTGAAATCCACACTTCGAGGCACATCGTATACACAGCAAAATACTGAAAGCTAGCGGGGAGGAAATAGTGACGGTTGGATGTGTGAAAAGCTGCAGAAATCTCACACTGCAAGGCATGCTGGAGTAGTCAAGGAAAAATATTAATTAGTCCAAAATCTTATGCCTACCTAAGCAATTACTTCAGGAGTGAGGCACAACGAAGTCATTATAAACACATAAAATGGTTAACTTTTTATACCTTAGTGCTAAAAACTAAAATTCTAGACCAGTATTGTCTAAAACATGATCACCCGCACCCTGCTCCCATTGAGCTTCTTGTTATGGGCACCCAATAGGAACTTAGCAGTCACAGGAAATTCCTAGACTTCTCCTCAGCACCACAGACTGGGGAGAAACCACGTTCTCCTAGTGCTAGTTCGGGAGGTGCTTCTCTGCGTGCTATCAGAGAAGATGAGACCAGAGGGGAGCGAGGCTGAAGGGGTATGCTACCATCTCGAGTACTGGAAAGGAAGAAAAATAAAATGAGGGCAGGTGGCAGGAGTTCAGTGAGCAACATTACCGAGAAATGCATTTGTTAAACACAGAAAACTGAAGTCGAATGCTTAAGCTTCTAATTCAGCTGCTGAGAAATGTCAGCGCTCAGGGAATAATAATACCTGGCAGAATGTTGAAAAGACGAAAACGAAGCAGAGGTAGGTAGGAACGCAGCAGGGACGTAGGAGTAAGTGCAAATTTACCAATGGATGGAATCCGACCCAGTGATTGGTTGTCTGTGGGGATAGGCAGGGTTCAGGGTCTCTGTTCAGGTTTCCCTCCGGATTGCTTCAGTGAAGTCCCAGTCGGAATGGACCTGTAGAGTACTGGTCTTTTACTTCTTGGAGTCATGGTTTTTAGATTTTGAATTTCAAACACCTCTTTTTTTGTTTGTTTATCCCCACAGTTGACTATACTATCAGAGGGTTATGCCCCAGAAATAAAATTTCTAATCGTTACCTGCTAAAGTGTCTTTCCCCCACTAATATTCTTTCTGCCCTATAATTAATCTGATAAAAATCCCAGGTCAAAAATGATGTCTTGGTTTTTCCATTGTGTTCCAGCCTCCAGGGATGGAATATTATTTTTTTCGTGTTTGTTATTTTTTGTTTTGTTTGTTTGTTTGTTTGTTTGAGACAGGGTCTTTTTATGTAGTCCAGGCTGGCCGTATTCTTAGGCTTCCTAGTGTTAGAATTATTGGTGTGTAACATCACACCTAGCTTACCCAGAGTTCAGATCCTGGGTTTCCCTTGCAATAAAATATTTAATAATATGCATTCTGATATTTTTTGGACTAGGTACTTGGTAGGCCTTCAATTTAGAAATTTAATACTTGCGTTCTACAAAATTTTACACGGGAATTCTGTGGATAATTTTCTTTTTCTTTTTCTGATTTTTTTAAAAATTTACATTTCAAATGTTATTCCCTTTCCGGGTTTCCTGTCTATAAGCCCCTGTCCTTTCCCTCCACCCCCTTCTTCTATAAGGGGGTTCCCCCTCCCCAACCACCCACCCCTTCCCTCCTTCCCACCCTGACATTTCCTACACTGGGGGCAGGAGGGTGTTCAACCTTGACAGGACCAAGGGCTTCTCCCCCATTGGTGCCCAACAAGGCCACGTGGATCATTTTCTTTCTGGATTTTTCTAAATTCCTTATTTGCTTAACCTTGATCCTACAAATAAGTACTATTCATGTTCTCTCTCTCTCTCTCTCTCTCTCTCTCTCTCTCTCTCTCTCTCTCTCTCTCTCTCTCTCTCCTCCCACCCCTGCCACTTTGCATTTTGAGATAGTCCTCAGATTTTCATCCTTGCTTTTTCCACATCTCAGAGTACCTGATGCTGACTGCTTTAAACACAGTCTTTTCTTTTGAAACAACTAATTTTGAAGCTCTATTTAAAAAAAAAAACACTCATTTTTCCTAAGATTATTTTCTTTGTGCCTTTCTTATTTGGATATTTTCATCCACCTAATTGAATTTTTTGGACTATATACTTTCTTCTCGTGAGGAGGAGGAGAAGTGCAGGGACAAGGCTCTCTGACCCAACAAGGCTCTCTGGACACCTAAGTGTGTCTTCTGTATCCTGCCCCCAAGGCTGCACAGTGTCTCTCCCTGTCCTACCACAGCTCAGGGAGTCCATTTTTCTTCAGATCATTTATCCTTACTCCAGATGGCTTCCGACGCTGTGGCCTCAGGCTTGATGGTAATCTCTCTATGTTGCTAATGTCCAACTGACTGTTTAGTTCTGAAAAGCATCCCAGATGCCACCGGTTCCCTAAAGACCGGTTCTCTTCTGTTGTTGGCGTCTCTAGACAGCACCATCTTTGAGTCATTCCAGGTTTCACTTCATATTTCATAACACCCAACAACGCCCAACGAGTCTTAGCTATATATATTTTTTTTTACTCCACAGGATCTTGTGGAATTATCTCTTCTATTATATTAGTTCTGTGAGTCCTCCTCCTTTTGTCAAAATCAGTGTAACATTTTCTTAATGGAAACACCTCCTCCTGCTTCCCACGCACTCACCCTCAAGGCGGTGCCACATCATGAGTTCCAGCCAAGTAATAATCACAAGGCACACCTGTCACCGTGTTACTTGGCCACGCAAATAATGTCAGCTTCTGTGTGTGTGTGTGTGTGTGTGTGTGTGTGTGTGTGTGTGTGTGTGTACGCTGAATTAAAGATACGTTCTTTAGTTTGCTATCTCACATTTCTTGCTGGGTTCCGGTCTAGCTTTCTAATATCATCCCCAATGGTTTCTTGTCTCATTTTCCCCATGTTCCACTGAAAGGAAGTTTCATATTTAGTTTTTTGCTTTAAGAGCTGCACGTTAAACTCGCACCTCTTCTATCGAGGAACTTCAGGCTGCTGTTTAACCCACCTTTCACACATGTCTTGAACTTACTGTGGTTTAAATCTTTTTGTTAAAGGTCGTGCATGCACCCGTGTGTGCTTGTGTGCACGTGAGTGAGAGCGGCTACCTTTCGAGGCCAGTGTCAGCCACCGGATCATCTGGAGCTGCAGTGTCTCAAGCACTTGTAAGTTATAAGGACTTGTGAACTGAAGGGGGTGGGTGCTGGGAACCGAACGTGGGTAGTGTGCAGGAGCAGTTTAACTCTTAACCACTGAGCCCTTTCTCCAGCCCTAAGTCTCGCTGCTCTGTCACTGGCTCGTCTGTACTCCCGGCCTGTGTAGAGTAACACCCTTGCCACTGCGTGCCTCAGTATTTCTAAGGCGTGACAGTGCAAATGACGTGTATAATGCAGAGTGTACACACTTAGGGGTCACCACAGGGTCATTTAGTGTTTGTTGTGTACATCCCTGATTATATTCTTGTATGCAACAAACGGTACTTAAGACCTGCTATATCTACTCTTTGTTACCTCCTTACAGCGCCTTGCATACATCCTGCTCTTTTGTTGTGTAATAGTAATATATCATATTATATATTTATATATACTAGCTATAGGTTAAAAGTATATATATATGATACATATATCATATATTTATATAAGTAAATAATATGATTCATTTGAAAAATGTCAGAAAAAGCAGGGGCAATTTTCCATTCATAATAGAATCTGTTGCTCTTCTTAAAATAGTCTAATTATTTTCTGGAGACATACTTATAAAGCTACTTGCAGTTGCCTAGAAATAGAATTCTGGTGTCACTTAATGAGATTTTTTTTTCAAATTCACATTTTTTTTCCAAATTCACAATTTTTTTCAAATTCACATTACTTATTCCGCAGACTTTTTCCTTTAAGTAGATTACTTAATATTTTATTTGTTTTATTATTCACATTTTGGGGGTAAAATATTTCCATTCATATTCAAAGTTGGTTGAATTATATGCCAGAGTAGGGGGGCAAGAAGTTTCTCACAGTTCTGCTGTTTCTAAGAGTGCAGCTGCCTAATGCGTCTATAATTCGCACCTCTGCAGTGGGCTTTCTGTTGCTTCCTAGGAAGGTAAGTTAACAGCTCATTCCGGGTTTAGTGACAGGCCCCCAACCCCCAACCAGGTCTGCACCTAAAGCAAATATACCCCTTGGAAGCTTTTGCAATTACGTCCCACGATCCATTTTCGAATTGATTTACATGGGTCTTAGCACTTGGGGGACGCTTTTCTATTTAATCTGTCAACAGTGTTTTACATGGTAGCACGGTTAAACATTTCCGTAGCTTCCTTCTTTCCTGATCATTCACCAATGCCTTACCACTTCCAACCAGGTTACAACGACTTCTCTCCAGCTGTTTCTCAGTTAGTTGTTCATGTCCTGGGCTCTCGTGGTATGTGTAATACCATGTTTGCGGGTCACAGAGACATGTAAGTCATGGACCTCCACCCCCAGAATCACAGTCCTGGCTTAGAACATAATTCACGAGTGAAGTATAAAGTAGGGAGCACGCGGGAAAGGCAGAGATAGGGTTTGGAGACAGCATCCGAGCTGGATAAGGAGAATGGTTGTGTTCAAGAGTGTTGAGGCATCAATGCAGAAACCTACGGCCAGAGCGGCTTGGTGTCCTAGCAGCCGTGAAGTATGGGGTTATGTCCGTTAAGACCAGGCTTGAGGTAAGACCAGACCCTCCACTCGAGTCTTCAAACTTATAATAGGGAGGCAATATAATGAAAGTGATACTTAAAGTCGCAAGACACTTAAGGACTATGGTAAAAAATGAATAAAATCGGTTTGGCAGATTGAGCAGCTAATTGAGAGGATTAAAATACAACTAAGTACAAATTGAATGCATTTGTGAAAAATTGAAATACACACTCGGAGGCCACTAAGATTAACGGAAAGAGAAAAGAGAACTTGGATACGTGAGATAAAAGTAGAAACTCCAACTCTCAATTTCAGTGCTCAGTTTAAGTGCAGTTCCCACATTACGGCCACTAGGTGGCGATCTTTGTCAGTTATTAATGTGGATTTTTCAAAGATAAATTCAGCCATACTAAAGGAGGAAAGAAACACCTTAAGTTTTTGTGTCATGAAATACTGGACATTTAACTAACATTCAGGGCTGTGGATCTATATCTGTCAATATTTCCCAATCTCTTTTATTCCTTTGGGGAGGGCTCACAGGTAAGAGAGGAGATGAGGGGAAATCTTGGATATTTGCATCTTAGTTCGTGCGTTTGTTTGACCCCTTGGCATTTCCAACCCTGGCGAAGGCTGGCCATCGAAGATTCTACGACTATAAATTTCTCTGTGCTTAATCCAGTGTTGGCCACCGTGAGGTGAATAGGAGAGAGGCTCACATGTTGCCTGGCTGAAGGATCAATGACATGCTGTCACCTCGAATTATTGATCTCACATACTCATTGCTTTATTTTGCCACAGAACCGCATCTTCTACTTCGCAGTGTGCTGAGCACAAAGCAAAGCCCTCGGTTACTTCCTTTACACTGACAAACCTACCTGGCAGGGGAGAAGAGAAAGCGTGTGAAAGGAACTGCTTCCGAATACCGAAGAAGTGATTGATGAATAAACGAAAGAGCATTTTAATTCAGTGCAGGCTTTTATCCCAGAACTCTGATTCTATGGCAATATTTTCAAACAGCTACCTGACGGTGTCGTACAACTGAGCATGCGTGCTGGCTCACATGCTCCCTTGACCTCCACGGTCAAAAGAGCTTAACCAACACAGCTAACTCTGTTCTGTAGAGAAATACTTTCTGAGTTCCAAGCGCTTCACTTACCCACGAACTTTGGTTAACCTATGCTTTTAGGAAAAGTTCTTTTAAAATGAACTAATAGCAAGTTCATAAAAGTCATCTTCGAGGCGCCTACCCAACATGTAATTAACAACAAAGGGTTGCAGCGCAAACAGGGTTCGGATCTATCCAAGTGGTTTTTAATTCTAAGTCTCTTAATAACCTTTAACAAAGCCCTGCAATTGTAACAGCGATTACAACTTCAGTGGCTTCGGCAAGTCTGGGGGCGCCTCCTCAATTTATTTCCAGCATTTCCCTTTAGAGAAGAAATTGCAAGTCCCTCTCTGCGGCTACACATTCGTTACCTGTTCTGGAAATTAGGTTGTCAATTCTCTCTTTAGGAGAAGAAGAAAGGGAGGTTATTTCCTTTCCTCCCAATAGCTACATTTTAATGAATTTTTTATTTTACTGATTTATTCTTGACTGTCTTTTCCTTTCCGTTTGACCTTTTGGGCCAATCAGGGCTTTTAGCCAAGGATCAAAGAAATCGGAGTCCTGGCTTAGGCAAATCCCAGCCTCATTTCTTTTACCTGATTTCCCTGCCTTATCTCTGCCTGACAAAGATAATCATCACATAATATTAATCATTTGGAACCCTGACCTCTGAAACAGTTTGTAAAGCAAAATTTCTCCATGGCGAGTCAATGCATTTTAACGCTGGATGTGGACCCCCGTAAAACAGCAATGTGTTTTTAGTTATTTTCTTAAAGTGAAACCTACGTACGTGACACGAACGTCCTGATCATAATCACTTTAAATTGTGCAACGCAGTTACTTCATATAAAAGTACAACCTTGGAAGATGGTCACTATGTATGTGTGTTGATTATGGATGTGTGCCGAGAAGGGTATCCTTAGGCAATCTTGTCATTGGGTGAGCATTACCAAGAGTGCTATATTGTCCTCCCATTAGACGGCTATCATATCAGTGATCCACCACTGACTGAGACATCAGTGTGCAATGTACAGCATTTCTCTCAGTAGAAAAAGAACCTGTGTGTCCATTAGCAGACACCTATTTCTCCCTCCTCCTGGCTTCTGATAGTTACTAGCCTGTTCTTTCCCTCTGCATTTGCCTAGCCTCGTTTTTTCATAAATATGGTCTTTCTTTCTTTCTTTCTTTCTTTCTTTCTTTCTTTCTTTCTTTCTTTCTTTCTTTCTTTCTTTCTTTCTTTCTTTGTTTCTTCCTTTGTTCCTTTGTTTGTTTGTTTGTTTCTTTCTTTCTTTCTTCTGTCCTTCCTTCCTTCCTTCCTCCCTTCCTTCCTTCCTTTTCTTTCCTTCCTTCTTTTCTTCGTTCTTTCTTTCCTTCTGCCCTTCCTTCTTTCCTCCTCTCTTCCTTCCTTCCCTCCCTCCCCCTTCCTCCCTCCCTCCCTCCCTCTGTCTCTTCCTTCTTCTTTCCTTCCTTCCTTTCCTTATTTTTCTTTCTTTGCCTCTCTTTCTCTTTTTTTTTTTGCAATATGACATCACAGATGGCCTCTGTGTCTGATTCTTTTCACGTCATATGATCTCTTCAAGCTCCATTTATGTCACAATGTATGTCTTTACTTTATTTCTTGTTATGGTTAAAAATAGCCATTATGAGTATGCACTATATTTGCTGTGTTGGTGAGCTTCTGGGGTCATTTCAACTTTTTGGCCATTATGAATATTGTTATGAACATTTGCATATGAGCTCTTGTTTGAGTAATTGCTGCCGACTTCATTTGGTATATACCTAAAAGGAGGATTTCTGACTTGTGTGGCAATTCTCTAATTTTTTGAGAAAACATAGTTTTATGTGTGCTGACATTTAAAAGTAGCATCGGCACTAAGCCCATTTACTGGGTCAGAGAGTACTATGTATCTGTCACATTTGTGTGAAATACATTGGTATACTAATCTATTCTTTCCTTTCATCATTTTCCTTTTCATTTCCTTTTATTTAGTATTTGCAGACACTAAGTAAGTTATTTAGACACCGCAGATGACATCAATCAGAGTTCTTCAATCAAATCTACATGCCTCCTTAGTTCTGTACTTACCTTTGAAAGTATTCCTTCGGCTCCAACAGTGCATCAAGATCTATTTTGGGGGCTGGAGATCCAGAGAAAAAGACCAAGGGAATTATACCGAGCAGAGGTGCCTCCAGGAAAGGAGTTATTTTGCATTTGTACAAAGCGCATGCCTTCCGAAGAACGGCACAGAGAGTTCCGGGTGTTTTATCCTAGGGTCTGAGGATGCTCAAATTCTAGTGTGAGACAATGTTAAAGTGTAGATTGGGATAAAAATTTGTGAGATTCATAAGTGTAGACATCCGGGAACATGAGATTCCATCTCACTCCAAGCAGTTCGATGCTATGAGTGAACCTTCCCAGGCAGGGGCTCCTCAGCGGGAAGAGGAATATGCAATGTCTGTCAGGAACATGCCAAGGAACTGTCAGAGGTAAGACGGTGCCACAGAGAGAAAACAGAGGTGGCCAGGATTCTGTGGGAGACTAAGGTTTCATGACAGAAAATACATTGAATAGGAACCTGTCTTGCCTGACATTCAAGGTCAGGGAAATACAGAGCAAGGCCAAATTCCTTTGATTTTCTCCAATCACAAATGAGTGTTCATTTCTAGACCAGGCCTGTAAGAACAACACTTTCCCATAAATAAATAGATGAGTGCCTTTTTTGAGCTTTGTTTTCTCTTTAACCATTGGTTTTCTTTGCTTTCTGTCTTCCTTTGCTTCTTACCGTTCTGAACATTTTTTATGTGTCTAACCATACTGAAAGCCAGAAGGATAGCTCAAACTGCATCCAGAAATTCCTGGATTTCTATAATGTTTGTTGTTTAAGTTATTTAGAGGGAGCTATTATAAACAAGCCATTGCTGGAAATTATTATCTATAACTCTAATGTCACACCACTAATTAACTCCTAAGAATATAAACTTAAAATATAGTGACATGGTTTTAGGTGACCAAAGATTACTTCATCTCTGGAAACATAAAATTGTGATTTAATTTGTGTCCGTGCAATCAGGAAATAGCCCATATTTTCATCCATGTATCAACTGATAGTGCAACCATTGGTACTATTGGTTTTTAATTTTTAATGAGGCATCACACAATTCATGTGTAAAATGGACAATTCAGTGTTTTAAGAGTAAATCTAAAAATGGTGGCACAGTTAAATTTATTAAAAGTTTGTTAAACTTTTAAGATCTTTACTTTAAATTCTTTCTCAGTTTTCTTATATGATTATTTGAATAATTTACACTCAATAATTATATGCTCTTTTTGCCTCCATTCTAAACTAGTTTTGATTGATACTATTTTCCTTATCTATTGCATCTCTTAGATACACTTTTTTATTTTTTGCTAATACTAATTTGCTATGCTTTTTAGAGAGTAGGAGCTCATGTCTCGAGGTCAAGCTGCCCTGGCTTTGCTGTTTTACTATGGAAATGCATATCACGAAATAACTATGACTACTGATTATTTTAGCTTCTTCACTTCATAGTATTGAGAAGCATCAATAAAAAAGATTTTTGAAGAAGATAATAGGTGAAGTGCCCCCCAAAAGTGTTCCACGTGTGCCGAATGTTGATTCCCTTTCCACAATGTTCTGACGGCATGTGCTCTCCAGGAAATAAGCGTGGTCTCTTCTGAAGAGAAACAGAGGAGTAGAATGTCTGGTGGAAAGAGGGGAGTTACAGGGATGATTGTGAAGGAGATTGTGATGGGTGGAGGAAGGAAGATTGCTCTGGGATGTACTCAAAACAAAACAGAAAGGCAAAACAAAAAGAATGACATATGGGGTTGGGGATTTTTGCTCAGTGGTAGAGCGCTTGCCTAGGAAGAAGGGTCCCCAGCTCCGAAAAAAAAAAAAAGAACCAAAAAAAAAAAAAAAAAAAAGAATGACATATAATAGAATGCATGTCCTACAGTTTAATTTTTATAGCTAGCTGTCTTTTAAGACATTATGACTTCTTTGGTAGACACCCTTGAGCTAGATTTTTATCTACCTACCTTTCCTACACAAGCAATTATTTCAGTGTGTGTGTGTGTGTGTGTGTGTGTGTGTGTGTGTGTGTGTGTGTGTGTGTGTGTGGTTTGTTTTATTTTATTTAAGATGTGTGGTGTTTTCTTTGAAAGAATGAACAAAACATAGTGCAGAAAGCTAGGGATATAAGAAGGAAGGGTTGGAGGGAGGAAAGCATGATCAGAAAATACTGTATGAAAAACTAAATGGAAAATAAAAATAAATAAAGTATGAGGAAAATAAGCCAGCATGAACTTGAGTGAGCAAAGGAAACTCTTTATGGTGTATACACAATGTTCTATATAAAATGGGGGGAAGGAAAATTGCTATTGAGATGTATTCAAAACAAAACAAGAAACAAAAGAAAACAAAAGAATGATATAGACAGCACACAGGTTGAACCGAAGACCTTAATAAAAACCGTGAGGGATTATTTAATTATGCTGGTGTTTGCAAGTGTTATACAGTTCAAACATATTTGAACAAAAGAAATATGAGGGAAATTCTCTCTCTCTCTCTCTCTCTCTCTCTCTCTCTGTGTGTGTGTGTGTGTGTGTGTGTGCTCTAATATACTACAACATGGTTCCTTCTCTGTTAGAATGACCATCTGTGGTGTCATAAAATGACTATGCACAGTCTAGAACCCTGACATGTCCTTTTTGTCTGAGGTAAAGTCTAGGCACTTGTTAATTTTTTGGCTTGGAATTAGGACTTTGGCATGTCATGGGTTAAATAAAAGTCAGCTCTAAGTGAAAAATGAAAATCACTTGATCTCTTAGTGTTAAAGGGGCAAAATAGTTATAATTTCAGATGCTGTTAGTGCTCTTATAACTCAGGATGCTTTTTCTTTTAAAATTTTCTTTTCCCTCAACTGAGAATTTTCACACCAGTGGTTTCCATAATGTATACGAGTGCTGTGGGACATTTGAAAGGAGAAAAGAAGAAAATTTACTATAGTTTAAAAAGAATCCTTGCCTCTATTGGCTCTTTCATGATTCTTAGCAATGAAGCAGTGTGGCTAAGTACACTGAATTTTTCAGCAGTCATTCGGAGCAAAGTTTTTCTTCAAAGTGGACCCTAACCCCATTCGTTGTCGGCTCTCTCTTCACTTCTGTTTGTAAGAGACAAAGATATATGATTATTTTCTAGCATTCTTCCAACATATTTGTCATTCCCAGGGAAGTGGTAAAGGGAACTGAGACAGTTTATCAGTCAACTTGAGCTCTGAAGCGCCACATCTCCTTGGGTCTTACTCTTGGATCCATCGCTTTCTTTACGTAGCTTCAAGGGGTATTGGCTGAGAGGTTTGTCTGCAATGGTTTGATCAGGCAGGAGGAGCACATTCCGTTCACTTCATTCTTGAGCTGCTATTATGCCCGCTGTATGTCTTCTGAATGAAAAGTATCATAAGCAGTGACAATAATAGAAAGATCACTCTAGTTACCCAGCTAACTCTAGCAAATATTAACAGTAGTGAAAGTCATCGTTGGTTGTATGAAGAGATGCTGCTATACTTGTAGGGAGCGTAGATATCATCTATCTTCTGTTCTGGGTGGAGACTCGTTTGGACTACCTCTGTAATTCAGGTAACAATCTAAAAACAATCTCCTTTAGTCAAGACGATTAGATAAGGGGTAGGTAGACAACCTCTTCATAATTCCCAGGACGAATTATGCCCAACAGTTTTCTTTGACATGTAATTTATGAATCTAAAAGGAAGGCAATTTTCTTCATACGTTTTGTCTTAGTTACTATTCTATTACTGTGAAGAGGTACTATGACCAACACTACTCTTTTTTTTTTTTTTATTTATTTTATGTATGTGAGTACACTGTAGCCATCTTCAGACACACCAGAAGAGGGCATCAGATCTCATTACAGATGGCTATAAGCCACCATGTGGTTGCTGGGATTTGAACTCAGGACCTCTGGAAGAGCAGTCGGGGCTCTTAACCACTGAGCCATCTCTCCAGCCCCCCAACACTACTCTTTAAAAAGAAAGCTTTTAGTTGGACTTGCAGTTATAGAGGGTTAGTTTACTTTATTGTGGCAGGAGGCAAATAGCATGGAACGGAAGCTAAGAGCTCTACATCTTGATCTGTATGCAGCACAGGGGAGAGAGAGGAGGCCTGGGGTGTGGGGAATCTGCCTTGGGCTTTTGAAATATTGAAGCTCATTCTCAGTAGCACCCCTCTTCCAAAAGGCTGCACCTCCTAATCCTAATCCTTCCCAAAGTTCCATTAACTGGGGACCATGTTTTCACACTTGATCTTAGCCAAAAGGCCAAGAAGCGATGGGACCATGTTTTCAAACAGATGAGCGCATATGGGCCATTCACACGCAAACTTTGCTAGAGACAAGAAAAGACATAGACAGCCCATGAAGTGACACGTCCTACAGATTATGAGAAGGGTCCTATTCTCCCTCCATGACAGTTAGGTCCTCCTTAGGAACTTTAAAAGTGAGGGTCTTAGTGTTTTCAACTCTCCGTTATTTAGCCTATCACATTATTAATGGTGGCAGCAACTTATAGAGAGCATTTAGTAAGTATTAAACATGATTATGGGATCAGAGTATTCAATTGCTTTAAGAAATGATAGCCATATTATACTGTTAGAATAATTTTTATTAAGATAATAAGAATTCAACATTTACATGTATGAATTTTATTTTTCCAACTTTGTTTCCCCTGTGTTTATTCAGATAGCATGTTTTAAATGTCCTCTTTGGACATTTAAATATGCTGAAAACTAATAGTTTTTGAGACTTTGTATCCACATTTGGCAGGTATTAATTGCAACAAGTCAGTTTTCCAAGTTGGCTTGCTTCAGAAAATCTTAAAACACAAAAGGTTTGAGGACTGAGAATTATTTTCAATATACCAGAGTGTGAACTTTGAGAAAGTTTATTCATGCTGAACTCTTACTCTACTCTTTATGAGAATCAGTTTTAGTAACTATGAGTGTATTAGTTAATCACAAAGATTTATGAATGAAGCCATTACAAGGATTTTGGAGGATTGCTTTTTAGTTCAATATTTGTGAAAATCATGTAAGGATAAAAACATGACATATTCCATTTTATAAAATGATGCTCTAATGTTCTAACCAATTATCACAAAACAGAAATACATTTTTTTTCTAGTTCCACAATCTAGAAATAAAAGTCAAATTATCGAGGGTTTAGATGGAGAAATGCAGACTTCTCTCATAGAATAACTCTAATTTCTAATCATAGGGAAAACTGAGATTTTAATAATTTCTACAACTTTTTTGTGTCTGTGTTCTCTGTCTTTCAGCAGCAGAGGTTAATGACTCTACAATATTCCAATGCAACGCCAACTGAGTCTCTGTAAATGCTACACTGAAAGGCTGTATTCCAAAGAAGACAGGATGTGTATGGATCAGGAGAGAGGACTTACTTTAATGCAGGGCGGAGAGATATAATTCCATCCACAAAATCAAGGAGAAAACACTAGTAAGTGGAAGTAAGTATTCAGAACGTAAACTCAGGATTTCCTATTTTTATACACTGTCCACTCCATTCACTCTTTTTTGAGCGAATTATTTTTGACTTCATCTAGCCTTTTTTCTCCCCAAGACATAATCTCACTATTTAGCTCTGGCTAGCCTGGAACTCAGTGTATAGACCAGGCTGGCCTGCAACTCACAGGCAAGTGCTGTGATTAAAGGAACACACTGTCATTGCCTGGTCTGAATTCATTTTGTTTTTTTTAACATCTATCTATCTATCTATCTATCTATCTATCTATCTATCTATCTATCTATCTATCTAACCATCCATCCATGTATCTATCTATCCATCTGTTTATCCATCTATCTATCTGTCATCTATGTATCTTTGTATATATCTATCATCTATCCTTGTTTCTATTATCTATCTATCATGCATCTACATGTGAGCAGACATGCTATGGTACATGTATACAGGTCAGAGGACAGCTTGTGGGACTAAGTACTTTTCTCCCATCATGTGGGTCTGTGGGACTGGATGCACCGTGACAAGCCCAGGCCCACACATACAAACACACATATATACACAAGTAAGTGTAATAAAAAACAAATATGCTTTTATCTTGTATTCCACTGGGGTTAGGGTGCAAATGGGTAAACAGAACAGTGAAATATTGTGTGCGTATTTCTATGAAAATAACTTAGCAAAGGCGTTGCTAGTATCCGGCCTTGAAACACTCATTAGTACCTCACTGGTAATGAGGTATAGTTTCCAAGTGTCGTTCTCACTCCCAGATTTCTGTCTCTGAAGGCACATTCTCATTGTATAGATGGTGCAGCATTTAGGGATGACCCCTGTCATACTGAGCATCGAATGCACAGTCTAGCCTTTTAATGGTGCATCATGAGCATCAAGAAGGCGTTGCTCGAGTTGAATAGCATTAACCCTTCTTTTTTTGTCTTTAGAGACTCCTAATGTCAAAGTAAATTTCTAGAGAAAAATCAGAAAAATTTTTAGGGGGTTCGGCATATTACGACTGCTTAAAGCAGATTTTTTAAATGAGAAGGGTTATTGAAAGAGAGAACACAGCTTATTCTAAATTCCCTAGGGTGTTGGATTCATCCGGTTGCTTCATGCTGTTACGGTGTCTTGCATGGTAGAAGTTTATAAAGACCAGAAGGAAAAGGAGGCTTTTCTAGATGTGAGGAGCAGGGTCTGAACAGTGTCCGTAGACAGTCCTCCAGCAGATCCTCATTTCCCTTTCATTGCCATGTAAGAGGTTACCCTGAGGACAGCGCTCCTCAGTCTGGGGGAGATGTGCTGTCTATTGTGGGCAGTTGTTCCTATTTTGTGTTTGTTTCTCCTTTAATGAGGACACAACTTTCATCCAGGGAGCCGGGCAGGTCACTTGTTAGTGTGCCGAAATGCACCGAGGTGCTCCACCAGCTGGAGATTGTGACTGGTAGGTGAATTATTTTTTGCACAGCGAATGATTTTCCTTTTGACATATTTTAATATACTTGCACACAGAGAGCAAGGGTGGGTGAACAGAAAACAGACTGTTTTATTAACCCAGCAGTCACCTTTGAGGCTTGTGCTTGTCCACGTTTTTCCTTGCCTTTGTACATAATCCCAAGAGACTGGTACCCTGGCTTTGCTCAGAATAACAAAGTCAGGCGCGAATCTCCAAACACAATTGTTAGCCGAATGCCAACTGTTTCTTCTCATCTTTTTTCTTTCTTTCTTTTTTTTTTTTAACTTGAGCATTAAGAATTGCGACTTCATGGGCAAACCATAACCACTAACGAACACGTCTGTTATTTCAGATGCCTTCCTACCACTCATGGCATTTATCTTCCATCATGCAATCTGAGGTGCTGAGAGATAATTCTTTGCATGTGTTTTGCAGGGCATCCTCCACCCCCGAATCTTCTAACAGTAAGAAGAAGACAATTTGCTGGAAGCTTTAACTGGACTTGCAGTTTCAGCCGCAAACACAATTAAGAGAAAGCGAGCTAAGACTTCAACTTGGTTTTGGGAAGCCGGGGCCCAGCAGACTAAATTTCACATGCAGTTTTCATACAAATCCGTGTTTCACAGACTCTCCCCCGAAAGATCTGAAATTTCTTTGGGTCACTTACGTGCATTTCCCAAGTATATATCTATTTTCTATCTACTTTTAGAACTGTACTTTCTAAACAAGCATAAGTACCTCTAAAATCCTGTGTACGCTAACTGATATCAAAGTCAAATAAAAATAGAAATAAAAATCCACCGCATTCTCTTGGTTTCTTGGGGCTGGCTGCAATCCACAGTAAGTGTGCACTGAGTAGCACAGCCATGAGGGCGAGGATGCTCACCCTTCCCCGACAGAGCATTATTTTCTCACCCCCACACACCCATGCTACTATTTAATGTCTTGGAACTTTTATACTCTACAAATGCGTTGCATGGCATCTCATTTAATTCTCCAAACCAATCGACAGCGTGTTGTGCCAGTAGGAGGATTATTGACCACAAGATCTTTTAAAAAGCCCTCTACAGTGAAAATAAGTGGCATTTAGAAGGGCTATGTTCTTTAGATTTCTTCATCTATGTATACTGGTTTTGGGGTACTGGGTCATATCAATCACCTTCTTTTGCTGAGCTATTTAATGGGAAAGATAATTATGCTGAAATACAGTTAGGCTTATGTTTTTGGTCTCTGTCTTTGCAGACAGCAAACATATTGGAAATGGGATGTTTTGTACTAGGGTGGGAGTTCAGAGTGGTTAACTTGGGGACTGTCTTAGGATCAGTGACTTGGGTCAGTCACCTACCTGATGGGTAGAAGCTAGTTTGCAGCTCATATCTTCTGCTCTTGGTAGAATTTCTAAAATCCAGGTTAATTTACTTGTCACTTTTTTTTTCCAGAGCTGGGGACCAAACCCAGGGCCTTGTGCTTGCTAGGCAAGGGCTCTACCACTGAGTTAAATCTCCAACCCCTACTTGTCACTTTTGAGCATAAACTTTTGACCAAATTCTTGACATGCAATTCTAAGGTAAAAGTATGAAAAGAGACCTTGCCATCTCCAAGAAAACTGGGATATGAAGGTTATACTGCTGACTACTGCGTGTGGGTTGGGTGGTATCACAGAAGCTTGAACAGATCCATTTTTAAGAAATACCCAATTCGATTATCTTTGTATTGGTTTCTACATTGTTTCCTATCTAGTCTTGAAAATTATACCATTAACTTTTAACACGTTCAGTATTAAGTTTATTTATTTTACTCAAACACCCAGAAGTCACTTCTTGGAAGGTAAACGATATGTTTTGTTTATAGTTATTTCTGATCTTCTTAAGTTTTCAGCTTAGTCCTTCTGATTTCTTCCCAAAGGCATATTTGAAGTAGGGAACTTCTTATGGAAAATGCACATTCAGTCCTTAAGTCTATAATGCCAGTCTCCTTAGGAAGCCTCATTATTAACCTCACATCCTTATGAAAGAGAATCCTTTTTAAGCACCGATTAAGCCAGTACTATGAATCAGCATTGTGTTAAGTACTTTACATGCATTATTAAAATTGTTCAGTATTCTGGCAAAGTAGCTCGTCCCATTTTATGGATAGTGAACTGAGGCCCAGAGATATTAAGAATCACATGACTATCAAGAAGCATCGATATTCCATACCCATGCATTGATGATTGAGCAGAATGACTCCACATTTCTTGGCCTTCCCAAACTTCTTCATCGATGTCAATTTCGAGGTCTGCAACTGCTTAGAAGACGAACAGACTAATCTGAAGTAGATTAAGCCAAAGATATAATTTATTGGCTCCTAGAACCAGGAAGGAAAGCTGATATCAGGCCAGGAGAGGAACCAGAATTTCAAGTATCCCGAAGGTCCCTCTCTCATCCCTGCATCTTCTTTCTGTATACTGCCTTTGTTCTTGGGCCAGTTCCTCTTTGCAACCTTCAGTTCCTCGAGGTTCACGGTCGCACAGCTTGCAGTAAAAGGAACCGAAGCTGTAGTCAGTTCAGCTCCATTGTGCAAAGTTTTAACCAGGACTTTCTGAGGTCACATGTCTAGGCCTTGACCTGGACACTGGGACCAAGATGGTAAGTGCTACGGTCACAGTGGGGGAGAGGGGACCTACCACTGCAGGATAGAGGGATTTCGGCTATTTTTTTTTGTCCGTTAAGCTGGATGTTGTCAAGTTTGTTATGAATATTTGAAGCTGATTTGGTCCAGACATAGTCTCCAGTTTGTGACATTTTGTTGTTTATCTAAAATGGAAGATTTGGATTCAGGTACAGAACATGGTAAGTTTTTAAAACGGACAGAATTAAAGTTGGCGCTGAGCCCCACAGGTTGCGCAATGTACACCTGCGATGGCGACAGACACCTTAGGTGCAGCTGGTTGGTGAGCTCTCTCTTTTGTTAGCATATGCCAGTGTCTCGAGAGAGAGGCCTGACTGAAAACGTGTGACGTGATGAGAATTGGATTTCTCTGTTTAAAAAGCTTCTTCATGTGTGGTGGCCGTACAAAATTGTTTCCCACTATGAAGCTGCGTTTGAAGTCACCAACCAGCTTGTACTGTTGACTTTTCAACCATCAGTCGCATCTCCATAGAAGATTCCGATCCTTGGAGACTTGCACTGTCACAGTTAATTAAAATGAAGTTTCGAAATTTTCAGTTAAATGAATAGACCTGAAAAAAAATTGTGATGAATGAGACAAAAAAACACAACCTCTCCCCAAGAAGGATAGGCATTCTTTAATCAACAAAACAATATTTCTAAGTCCCCATTCAAAGCTAGCCCATTGATGAAAGTGTATAGAAATCCCCAACATGGTAAAGTCTTCCTAGAGAGCCTGGTTTAATTTTGTTCATTAGGTGGAAGTAAAACTCAGAAGAAAACAATGTGCTAACTTTCTTTTCTACAATAATTTCTGTTTTCATGAGTTTTCCACTATCCTCCAGGCAAGCAGTAAGAGAGAGGAGGTGGCTGCCGGGAGACAGGAAGATGAAGTGAACGTTTAACTGGGCAGTGAAGAGCCCCACAGTCTGTGTCTGTGGGAGTTTGAGGTTGTGAAAAAAGGATCCATGTCCTGGGTGACTGTCCCTGAAAAAGTTCCCTTCTCTGATGCTGGGCTCTCCCATTTACAGCCTACGCTCTGGGTGACAGGGCTCATACATAGCGTTTTAATTTTTAAACATTTATTAGCATAAGAACATTGTCATTTTGAAGTGAAATATATTTTTGTAGCTTTCCTTCCACCCATTCAATCACACTTCCTTCCCCCGTGTACCTTTCCTCTTTGTCCCTTCCTGTGGTTTTCTACCCAGTTGCACATACTCCCTTGAGTGCCCCTTATGGACATACATAGAACATCCAGGCTGGTTCCATTTCCCGTTTTAACAACGGTGTTTAGGGTTGAGGAACTAGAAATTTTAACTACAGAGGCCAGAGGAGAGTCTTTGCCCATAGAGGCCCGCAGGATTATTTGTAAACCACAGCTTCTCATGTTCTGATGTAGTCAGTGCTGGGACGGAGACAAAAAGTCCTTCTTACTGATGTCCTTTCTATTGGCATTTCCAGACTTCTGCAAATTGGCTGCCACATTTGGATTATGTAATTAGTGGCTTTGTCTCACAACAGGGAATCAGAACCTGGATTTGTGTTTCATTTTGCCTTTACTTTATTTTCTCCTGCCTGTGTGTCTTTTTGTCTATTTATGTGTGCTTTTTCTTTTGAGAAAACATTTTTTTTTAATTTCTGCTGGACCTGGTAGGAACTTCTTCTCTCTCTCTCTCTCTCTCTCTCTCTCTCTCTCTCTCTCTCTCTCTCTCTCTCTCTTTCACTGTTCGCATCTTTCCTTGTTGCCCTGGGTTAGGAGAGCTGCTGGGAACGGAGTTAGATGCAGAAAAGAGAAAAGCACTAGAAGTGTTGATTAAAGATGTTAATCCTGATACACAGATAAAAGCCAGAAATAAGAACAGACAACGGAAAACCTTGAGCCACAGGATTAGCTGCCGAGTCTTCTGTGCTTAGATCCCATTTTTCATTTGTACTTTGAATGTTCTAAAGTTGTTAAATAGCTTGTGAGATCTGGTTAGCTCCTTAGATATGAATCTCATTTAAATTTATGCTGGACATCCTTTAGAAGTTACCTATTTCAAAGAATTCTTGAAGCCACACTTTTAAAACGAGAGAGAGAGAGAGAGAGAGAGAGAGAGAGAGAGAGAGAGAGAGAGAGAGATTGTGTCAAGTTGGCCTATATATTATACCTTAAACTTTACATACTTGGAAAGCCCTGTCTTTAGTGTTGATAAAAGAGATAGAAATTACAGAAGATAAAATCTGGAATGTAGAATGGAAAGTCTGTATTGTCTGTATTTCTTTTTTATCATAATGATGTATGTTTTTTTCTTCCCTGAAAGTTCTTTGGCTGGGAGGGTGGGGAATACACAGTTCAGACTCAAGCAAATGGAGCTCCTGATATCTGACAGTGAGAAGCAGATGAGCTGAAGGGGTAGCTACACTGTGCTACGTGAGAGTTAGTAGCAAGATCACATTCAAGAAGTCTGGGGAACTCTTATATTTTCATATTGCCGTCTAAGTAAAATGTATTGTACCCCCACGACCTTGTAAAATATATTATAGCCCAGGTGTGGGTCGCAGAGGAAGTTCTGAAGTGAATGGAGTTCTGAGGAAATGTGGGTAGGAGACATGAGCAGGGCCTTGTCTCTGCACCCAGGTGACTGGCACCAGGCGACAGCAGCCGGTACCTGAGGTGGACCAAGGAGGAGAAGGTACCTAAAAGACGCGGAGCTGGATGGACCCTGTAGACTGAGGACATACATAGCCAAAAGTGAAGAATCTTGGTAGCTTTAAACGCTAGAGGGTTTGTGTCTGGTAATTGTATCCATTTGTATCCATTCACGCAGGTGAGACTCTTGAGGGGAGAAGCATCCTCGGCCTGGGCTTTCTCATCCAGTGGCTGGGTCACATCCTTCCGTCCGTGTTCACACTAATGAGTCCCTCCATTTTAGGGTTTACTGCTCTAACCACCTGATTCCATTGACCTCAGCTCAACTATTTGACGTGGGCTTCAGCTCTGCGAGTTAGACAGGATAGTTGAGACTTAATTGGGATCCACCGCCAGGGCGTTTGAACCCACAGTAATGATAGTGTGGATACGGCCCAATCATGTCAGCACATCCTAGAGAAGATCGGATTGGCTTTTTCTGCTAATACTGTAAAAAGAAAACAACCCTTATTCCGGAGGGGAAACTGGGAAAGGGGATCACATTTGAAAGGTACATGAAGAAAATGCCCGATAAAAGAAAAGAAAAAAAACAATCCTTGAGGAGCTTCAAGACTTCAATCCCTTTAACTTGCAAAATCATCTGCTTCTGTTGGGTGTTATAATCTTCCCTTTTGTCACCCTTTCGGTAGATCATTGCTGTAAACGGTCCCTGGACTAAGCCTGACAGTCCTTTCCAAACATCTAAGCAATAGGAAAGGTGGAGATGTGGGGAACAGGGGAAACCTTGAGTGAAGGAAATCCCGTCGGGATGCGCACTATTGATATAGGCTTGGGCACATCAAGAAGTCCAACGCTTCATCCCCATGGGAGTGACAAAGCCTGATTGTTATGAACAATTTTAATCCCAATCCAGGGTTTCTACTTGGCTTTGACTATTTAGTTTCTAGATAAAAGACACACAACTTTTATTATTTATGATAAGCCTTCATCAGGCCTAGAGTGGGGCAGATAATCTACCCTCTATGCTGTTACAATCTACTTCCCTATCTATAAACCCAAGTTATTACTTACTATGTTTCATCTGGGCTGCTCTTAATTCCAAGTGGCAAGCCCTCAGGGCCATGTTCTCTTGATTGCTAACCCATGGCAGCTTTCTTTCCCTTCTTCACCTTCTTCTCTCTCCCTCATGGTTCTTCTTTGACCCTTCAAGCCCGGGAACCCTAACCCCCACCTATGTCTCTTCTTCTCAGCTATTGGCTGTCTGCATCTCTATTTACCAATCCAAAATAACTTGGGGATAAGGTCACGTGCAGTCACTTGTGTCTCTGTGCTGACTCTCCTCTTGTGGGCCTACACTTTGCATTACAGTAAACAGCAAAAGACCACACCTTAACACCTGATCCATTTGAAGATTTTGCATGGCACTTTATTTATCTGTCTCCTTATCCAGCTATAAGCAATACTTACACCTACCTCTGTGTTCAACTGTATATAATAAACACACCGAGCTTCCTGAGTATCATGGTGGTTTCTCCATCAAGAACATAGTCTACTGACATCATCTGTGCTGAGTGTACATGTGTTTGTCCTTTACTCCCTCACCATCCCAGTCAGATCTGTCCCTGGAGCTACACTGGACATAGCACCATGAGCTTACTCATGGAGCAAATGGTTCACTCGAGCTCTGACTTATTAGTGTGCAAGTCACCCGTTCTCTTAGAATCCTTGGGTATAGACAGATTATTGTGATTCCTACTGATCGATACCATCATCTATAATTTCAGTTTATCTAAAGAAGAAGGGACAGCCACATAGGCCATGTGCTGCATCATCCAGGGCATTTAGAACATCAACAGTTTCCCTTCAGTTGAATCGCCCTGAAATTTTACCCTAAGTTCCTTTTACTCACTTTGAACTGGAAGATTTTTCAGCTTTAGATTTTTAGCCACTCCTCTAAAGAGTGCTGATCATTTTTTAAACTTTTCCTTGACTGACTGCTTTTCTAAAGTATTAGTTTGTTACAGTAAAATTCAAGTGGCTCTGGAAAATGCATCATGGGGTTCAATGAAATAAGTTGAATAAGTTATAGAATAAGTTGGAATAAGATACCACACAGGAGGCACAGAATGGATGTATCCACTTTTAGTTGTTAAGCAGCTCTCTTATTTTTTAATTATTTATTCATGTTCTGTACTTATGCTTACTTTTTTGGGTGTATGTCAGTATATTTGGAAATTTGTTACATTTTGATTGATACCTATTATTGACTCCATTGACTCTTTACTGCTGAAAAACCAAAGTCTACCTGAATCTTAATTATTTCTAGTTTATGATAATCAAACAAGGTTTATAATAATTCCTACCAAAGATCCTTGACCCAGAGAGACAAGTTTCAAGCAAAGACAGTTGAGAAAAGGGAGAATGGTATTATTTTCTTTCCAAATACATCCTCACTATTAACATATCACCACATGCAAGATGGGAGGAACCGACACATGTTGGTTGGCTGGTTATTGTTTTTAATGAACGGATATTAAGAATTCCTACTTCTTCAGCTTCTCTTCGAATTTTCTAGGGTTTACATCCGAGGCACTGATGCTCTGCAAGTTTTTCGAGGTGTCCATTCCGATTCTTCTGTCCTCTGTGCCAGCAGCATCTTTGGCAGAGTCAGTTGTGGCCCCCCCTGGCGGGCGAGGGGAAGACTTGCTCGTCTCTGCTCTGCTCCACTGGGCTTTGTGAACTTTCTTTCGCTTTCCACACCTATTGAACTCGTGCTTTCCAGGCATTCATTCTCATGTCAAACTATTTTCCATGTAGCTTTTCCAAGTTTTGGGAAATATCTGACCTATTATACTGGGGAATCCTGCTGTTGTCTGTGGTTTCCTAGCTCAAAGGAATAAATCCACCTCAACATACTCACAGAAAATGGATGTTAAATTACAAAAAGACCATCTCTGTCCTATTCATAGGTGTGGCCCTGGTGAATTGAAGCCAATGGGAGGGTATAAAAATATTTAATCAACAAATGGTTTTCCTGACCATTCCAATCTCGAGATTAGGTGTTTTGGCTTTTCACACTATTCCCGTTAAGTCTGTGCATTACCATGGCTTAAATGAAAATGATTACCATGGCTTAAATGAACATGCTCCGAGCTTACAAATAGTTTCTATTTAGGTGCAAATTCAATGGACTCCAAGGTAGCAACACGATCTGTATCCAGTAATGTGCTTTCCTCAATTATACCTATCATTCTGTCTGCTGTACTTCCAAAATGTTATTTGCGCAAACCTCGAAACTGGCACCATTCAATCTTCTTTTCTCTCCTCCAACCCTGTTGGTGTAATAGGATGTTTCATAGCCTTTGCAAGTTGTTTTCACTACTGTCCAGCTTTCTCTAGGGATTGCTACCATCTGCCCAGTCCAGGTCATCATCATTTCTCACACGTATTACTGTAGTGTTTCACGTGGATGTTTTTGTTTCCAGTTTTGTTCCTATTCAATCTGTCTCTACCACATGCACCCAGAGACAGAAATCACCAAGCAAATGTCAGTGACATGACTTGTGGAGCCCTTCTCCCCAGCGAACAAACACTGCATCGGGAGTTCTCCAGTGTCCGTCCATTTCTAGGTCCTTAAGTTGATTGGAGCAGGGTTGTGAATCCTTAATCTCTTACATTTCTTGATACGAATATTGGGAAGCGTAGGTAAATTACAAGACTGCACTTTAGGCAATTTCTTCCTCATTACACTCCTCTTGGTTGGATAATGGCTGTGGTCCAGATAGGAAAATCTGAGGTGGTCTCTGCAAGTTCCCTACTGCAAGTTCCCTGTAGGGTGTTTTTTCCCATATTAAAAACTAAGCATGAGCTGTGAAAATTTTCTTAAACAGAGGAGGATGGGGTAGGATTAATATGATAAAAATGTAAGAAATGGACTTTCCGTGTCCCTTAAGATTAAAAGTCCACGCCAACGAAGAGCAAGCAGCCAAGCCTGGAGTTTTCCTTCAGAATCCTCTCTGGCTGCGCTCCAGAGCCTGAGCAGTGCTCAGTGGAGTCGCAGCTCTCAGACATTACGGAATGCTTCAGTTATTTCTGTCTAGAAAACTTTCAAAGCAGTGGTTACATGTATCTTCTTACGGTCGAAGACATGCATTGATAACATCCTTGAGCCTTTTCTAATTCTGATAGCTGGCTTAATTCTTCCCAAAAGGTGATTTAAAATGCATTCGTTATTGTCTCTCCCCCTTCTCCTGCAATCAGAACTATTTTGAAAAGGAACCCTCCCTTGGTGATCGTTGTGATCAAAAACACCTTCCCTCTTTTTCCAACCATGTACTTATTAGTAGTATAAAGGGATACCATGAGGTAAAAAGCCAGTCAGGCCTGTAAGGGAGCAGCAAACAGTTTAAACATGAAAAAGAAAAAAAAAAACTTAATCTAGGAAATGAATAAATAGAGACAGTACAATAGATGTTAAACTTATTAAAAATTGTTACTTTCTGATTCTACCTTTATCGTCTTTTCTTCCCTTGCAGTGGTAACAGATTGTCTTCTCTTTCTTCACCGTTATTAACTTTTCCCCTTTTATCAGAAAAAGGATCTTACCTTCTTTGATTCTCTTATTGATATTTTAAAAGGACATTTTCTCCTCTCTTGCTGTCTATCTCAGGCAAGTCCCCTCTCAATTGTCCTTTGTCATTCATTGTCAGTCTTTGTGACCATCCTCTTATCCCAACCTAGGTTTTTTAACTTCTTTCATTTTTCTTTTTTTACTGGGGTGGTGATAGTGCTTATGGTTTGTGGAAAGAGGAGGCACTGGTGTTGAGAGTCTCAGGTCAGTTTTAGTCATTAAATAAAATGCAGTCATGTTCACCTAGGAGGGATTGCTTCATGTGTGGAGAAGCCAAGGTTTCTTTGTTTCAATCAATTGGACTCTCAGCTTCATTTAAATACATTGTAATACAGAACTTCTAAATCTCTGATAACTGGGGCATCCCGACTCCTGGCTTTCTTCACTGACAGAGGCTGAGCAGAGACATCTGCTTCAGTGCTCCCACCTGGCTTTCGCACGTGCTGCGGGCTCCTTGTGCTTCCGTTCTGTTTTCGGTGCCCATCTGCTTGTATGGTGTGTGCTCACCATAACACATTTTCAGACCCTTGCCATAGGGCAGAAGTGCCAAGCAATTATTTGTTGAGATAGATAGTACACATAATACTGTAAGTGACATCTGTTCATAGGAAATCCCTCCCTTGTGGCAGGAGTGTCATCCTGGCAGCTCATAGGAATATCAAAATTGACACACAAGGACAATTGCCTGTTTCATCTTACCCGGAATTCTCACTCCAAAAGCATCCAATACCAGATGCTTTAGAGGGCCATGTAACCCCCTGACTCGCTCTCCTGCTCTCTCTATACCTATAGTAATTGGCAATATAGCACTGTAGGGAAAATTTCTCCCTGACCCCAGCTGGTAACCAAATTACGCCCTAAAGCATGAACACTGACATACTTTATATTAAATTATAGTTAAGATGGCAAAAAAGAAAATGTTTTCCACGATAGCACGCTTACTAGATTGCTCAACCTAAATAATAGCTCAAATAGTAAATTCCGCAAATTATGTTTAATAACGCACTGTTTGGTGAAATTATTATTTCTTTTAGAGTTATGATCTTCTGTTTGGCAATTTGTTTTCTTTAGAAGTATTGTAAGTAAGTGAGCAGACAAATAATCCAGGGTCTACAATCATTCTAAGAACTGGTTTTGCATAAAGGTATATGTAGTAAAATACATTAAATGGTTCTTAGACGAAAGGAATTTGTTGACTCTAACAATTTGACGTTAAGAAGGTGTGAAGAGGGGTTGGGGATTTAGCTCAGTGGTAGAGCGCTTGCTAAGCCAAGGCCCTGGGTTCGGTTCCCAGCTCCGAACAAAAGAAAAAGAAGGTGTGAAGAATTTGGAGCCATAATCTTTATGGGTGAATGAAAGTTACAATATGTCTATACGTTTTGTATAAGTTCAAAATTAATTCAAGTTTTCGTAGCAGCCACAAAGACATTGGTGATCTCTCTAATGATTCCAGCAGGACGCTGTATGAAATTAAGATTTCAGAAGAAGTTAGAATGGTACAATTATGAAAGGTACAATTAAGAGCCAAGTGATTAAGTGTAGGTAAGATATAAAGCTTATTTGATAGAATGCTTGTCTACCAGATGTAAAGCCCTGGATTTGAGCCCCAGACAATATACATCAGGCATAGTGGTCCATGCTTCCAGTCCCAGTGCCGGGGAGAAAAAGGCAGGAGGATCAAAACTTCAAGATCATTTTCAACTACTGTGATGGTTTGTATATGCTTGGTCCAAGGAGTGGCAGTATTATTAGGTGTTGCCCTGTTGGAGTAGGTGTGGCCTTGCTGGAGTAGGTGTATGACTGTGGGTGTGGGCTTTAAGACCACCATCCTACCTGCCTGGGAGTCAAGATTCTGCTAGCAGACTTCAGATGAAGATGTAGAACTCTCAGATCCTCCTGTACCATGCCTGCCTAGATGCAACTGTGCTCCTACCTTGATAAAAATGGACTGGATATGTGTAAACCAGCCCCAATTAAATGTTATCCTTATAAGAGTAGCCTTGGTCATGGTGTCTGTTCACAGCAGTAAAATCCTAAGACAACTACCTAGACAGTTTCTGACTAGCCTGAGATGGACAAGACCCAATATCAATATACATACATACACACACACACACACACACACACACACACACACACACACACACACACATATATACTATGTACTTAAAATTAAGTGCAAGATTAAAGTAATTAATCATATCTAATCAAAGTTTTCACTTGGGTAAACTTTGAACACTTGTTTCTGTCAGGGAACTCTTTTGCTTATTATGATTCTGTGGGTTCACAATATGGTTCTTTTGCTGTTCATTCTAGATCTTATCTAGTGTTGGGGATTGGTAGTTTCAGGTTCTTTTGAAATCTAGTACTTGGTTTTGACTAACCCAGTAAATAGCTTATTTTTGTCATATGTAACATGGATGTGAAAAGACGAAATAGAGTGGTCCTCTTTAATAAAGACATTATTGTAAACCCTCACTATATGAATATTATCATATAGGCCAAGTTTACACAGAGTTAGTGCAGAAATAGCAGTGTGTCATTTATTCATTTATTAAGTATTTTGGGGGTCTGAATGATAATGGCCCCTATAGGCTCATTTGCTTGAATGCATGGCTCTTCAAGTTAATGGAGCTCTTTGGTGAGAATTAGGATGTGTGGTTTTCTGTTTGATGCCTGCAGATCAGGATTTAAAACTAGCACCACGCTTGTCTTCGTCCCAACATGATGGCCATGGACTAACTCTCTAAAACTGTAAACAAACTTCCAATTAAATGCTTTGATTTTATAAGAGTTACCTTTGTTATGGAGTCTCTTCATGGCAATAGAACAGCAACTATGGCAGTTGGTACCAGGGCCTTGGTGTTGTTGTCCCGAGTATAGCCATGTTGTTAATAAGGAATACGGAAACGTTTAGATGAGGGAAGCACTAGAATTCTGTAAGTTGAGCTTGCTAAGGCATCCTAGTAGCAGCATGGAAGGGAGAAGTGCAGTGAGCAGTGTTGACTATGGAGTCACAGCGCAGCTCAAGCTGTTTAAGAAGCAAAGAATACTAAAGACCGTTATTGCGATATTTTGGAAAAGACTACAGCTGCTTAAAATGCACCAAAGGCTAAATTAAAATGTTTCTGACTAATGTCATTGGCAGAGGAGATTTCAAGACAGCCAATATAGACTTAGACTTTCTAAGATCTATTTTTAGTAACGGTTTTAAAAAATGTGTTAACCTCTCTTGTAGCCCATCATTTATCAGAGGTAGTGGAAAGAAAAGTTTAATAGAGTAAAGGAAGATGTGGACCTGTTTAGAAAGAAAAAAAAATTTTAAGCCAATCAAATCCATGCTGTCAGGATATCGGTAGTTTAGTTTATGTGAGTCAGTAGTGGCAGCTCAACCTATTCCTAACCGTCATTTATGAATTAGCAATGGCAGGACTAGTAAGTAGCATTTATGAATCAGGTCAATCTAGAAAGACTCTGTCAATTGGCCTGAATCTGCAGAAGCAGTAAGAAGCTTCCAGAACATTGCTATAGGGCTGTTGTTGTTGTTGTTTTTCCAGATCATTTGTTTTCTATGAAGTCATGACAAGCAAGAACCAAGAATGTAAAGGCATACAAACACCATCTAGGGTCGTCAGTGGAAGGCCAGCTTTAGTAAAGCCAGCAATGATCAGCAAAGAATGCCAAGGCCTACTAATAACCATCTAGTGTCATCAATCATCCATTGGGCTGCATTTATATGTTTTATTTTTCTTTTTTACATCATGTGTTCCCTCAAGTATCCGTTTTAGCAAAACATTGCATGTTCTTTTTTTTAAAAAGACTGCCTCTAGCAAAATATTACCTGTCTTTTTTCTTTTTAATTTTTATTTATATGAGTGCACTGTAGCTGTCTTCAGAAACACCAGAAGAGGGCACCAGATCTCATTACAGATGGTTGTGAGCCATCATGTGGTTTCTGGGAATTGAACTCAGGCCCTCAGGAAGAGCAGCCAGTGCTCTTAACCACTGAGCCATCTCTCTAGTCCATGTGCCTGTTCTTAATAAAACATCTTGCCACATGTCTGCTTCAGCAAAAACAACCTCTGACAAGACAGTTTCAAGAAAAACATCACATGCCATAACTGAGTCTCTTAAAAAACCAGAAATTCCCGCCTCCGTCTAGTATTTATCGTGTCCTGTGTTACACTTACACAGATCTACAATGAGGAGCAAGTGGAGCAAAAAGAAATTCAAAATATACAGTTTGGGGAGAAAAGAAGCACTACAAAATTTAGTGCTGGAGACAAGTCTTGTGCTTAAGGAGAGTTTAAGGAAAGTTTAGAGAAATACCTGATGCTAAATGGGATAAAGGGAAGTAGGATAGGCCCCCACCCAGCTAGTCCTGCAACCAAGAAGGGAAAAGTGCCTGAGGGATTTACTAGGCCTAAAAGACAAAAGAAAGCTTCTGTAAATGTAATTTAAAAAGGAGGTGTTCATTGCTACCTATGAGGTCAGAGCCCAGGGTCAGTCCATGTATAGTCTTTAGGTAGTGGCTTAGTCCTGGAAGCTCTGGTTGCTTGGCATTGTTGTTCATATGGGGTCTCGAGCCCCTTCAAAGGGAATAACACTCGAAACGTAAATAAGAAATACTCAAGTTAATAAAAAAAATTAATTAAAAAAAGGAGGTGTTTCTACACCCCGGGATCAGAATAACATTTAGTAGATTTACCATTCGAACTTGCAAACAGCAGAGACTAGTTAAGCCAATCGGTTATTACTCCCTTTCTTTGTATTTTATAGAGAGGTATTTTATGAATTATATGGTTTGCTAATATTTTCTCACTCTCTGTTTTTACTATTTTAACAAGTACTGTCACAGAGCTAGTAGTTTTTCCGTTCTTTTACAATCCAACTTACCATTTTTTTCTGTTGGAAATTGTCTTCCTGTTGTCAAATCTTTTGATCCAATACTAGGCTCGATTTGTTAGTATTTCAGTGTTTTTGAATCGAAGTCCATAAATGGTATACATCTCTAGCTTTAATTCCTCTTTTTCTTGCTATTTTTTGGTCTGGATGTTAGTATTAATGTGATGCTACCCTCAAAATAGAATTGAAAATGTTCACTTTCCATTTCCCTACATGATTTCTTTCTAATTTTATAGCTTCAATAGATATTCCAAATTAAGCATAAAATATGAGTCCATGCTAAGATCTACAGGACTGAGTCTGGGTTACTCTGTAATCGAATGGATTAAAGTGAAAATATCTCACTAAAAAGAGCTGGGTAGTATTACTCCAATTCTGTTTTCTGAGAGAAATCATACAGGATTGGTACCAATTTTGAATATTTTGTATGTTTCTCTCTTTGAAGCACATAGGCCTGGATATTTTGATGTTTGAAATACAACTTCATTTGCTTAGACAGCCTTAAACAGTATTGAAACCCCAATCCAAGTAGAAAATGTCTACACCTACTTTTTCTTTTAAATTTTTTTTATTAATTATATATTATTTAAGATGTAAATAGTATTCCACTTCCCTGTTACACCTCCACAAGCCCTTCCCCCATCCCACACTTCCCTCTCCTCCCTCACCTTTGCCTCTCTGAGGCATTCCCTCACCCACCCACCCTCTCCCACTCCACCCCTCCAGCATCCCCCTACACTGGGGCATCAATCCTCCACAGGACCAAGGGCTTCTCCCCCATTGATGTCAGACAAGGCAATCCTCTGCTACCTATATATCTGTAGCCATGGATCCCTCCTTGTACACTCCTTTGTTGGTGATCTATTCCCTGGGAGCTCTGGGTGGTCCAGCCAGCTGATGTTGTTCTTCCTATGTGGCTGTACTCCCCCTCAGATCCTCCAGCTCCCCCACCAGGGTCCCTGAGCTCTGTCTGATGGTTGACTCCAAGCATCCACGTCTGTATTGGTCAGTTGATGGTTGAACCTCCCAAGGAGCAGTCATACCAGGTTCCTGTCAGCAAGCACCTCTTGGCAGGTCAAACAGTGTCCAGTTTGGTCTCTGCAGACAAGATGGATCCCCAGGTGGGGCAGTCCACAGATGGCCATTCCTACAGTCTATGCTCCAATCTTTGTCCCTCTTTTTCCTTTGGACAGGAACATTTCTGGGTTAAAACTTTGAGATGGGTGGGTGGCCCCATCCCTCGACCAGGGGCCATGCCTATCTACTGGAGATGGTCTCTACAGGTTCTATCTCCCCTCCTCTGCAATCAACCTGGGAGCCTTTTGTTTCCCTGGTGTCTGGGACCCTCCAGTGGCTATCTCCAGTTCCTCATCCCCCTCCTGCTACATATTTTTATTCAATTTCCCGACTCTTTGTCCTCTCCAGTACCTGATATTACCCCTCCACCTATTTCTTCTCCCCCTCCCTATACCCCCCTCAATCATCCTGTTCCCCGTTCAATGCATGACTGAAGCATCCACACCTTGGTCTTCCTTCCTTCTAAGTTCCATATGGTCTGTGGGTTGTATCATGGGCATAGTGAGCTTTGGGGCTGATATCCACTTACCAGTGAGTACACACCATGTGTGTTCTTTTGTGTCTGGGTTACCTCACTCAGGATGATATTTTCTAGTTTCATCCACTGTCTGTGAATTTCATGAAGTCATTGTTTTTAATAGCTGAGTAGTATTCCATTGTGTAAACATACCACATTTTCTGTATCCATTCCGCTGTTGAAGGTCATCTGGGTTCTTTCCATCTTCTGGCTATTATAAATAAGGCTGCTATGAACATAGTGGAGCATGTGTCCTTGCTATAGAATGTGAACTGACGCCAGGAGGCTGAGGCTGAGCTATTACATCGGGTTACATTTTAGGTAAGTTTCACAACTGGGGGCACAGTTTACAGCATTTTCATGAGTCAGATTTTGGATCTTTTTAGATATTATGTATAAATCTTAGGCTTTAGTGTATGTTTTTGTACATGTATGTGTCCACATATATGCTCTTTGGGAATAACGACACCTTTCTGTCCATGACTTTTTAACTCCCAAGTGCTTTTGGTTTTATAGCTTAATATAATTGCCTTCGTGAAAATGTGTTTTTATTTTCTGTAAAACAGAGAAACATCCAGTGAAAAATAGGTATTAAGATGAGTTAAAGTAACAAAGTTTTCAAAATTCAGTGGTTTTTATGGCCAGATATTAGAGTACATTTTGAAAAGGTCAGACTCTGAAAGGGATATTAAGTAACCAAGTCTGTATTATAATTTCTGTAAATCTTGGATAACGTTTTAATGATACCTTTGCCAGGAAGTATTACACCTGTTAATTAGAGTTGAAAAAATAACCAGCATCCTCATTATTTGTATCTATAAGTAGCAATTCACCTGCTGAATATCCCAGGCATATATTTTTAAAACACAATGTACTACATGAAATCAGTGATCCTACATTTAATTACCTTCTGATGGGAGTTAGCAATTTAACTTCAATTTATAGAGTAAAGGTTAGGTATAGGGAGCTCATTCTCCTAGGCTTGGGCTATTATAATAATGAACACTAAATTGACCACCGAATAAAAAATAATAGTTGAGGAAATCTATCCACAAGCTGGGTAATTTGTAAGGCTACTACATCCCAAATAAAATGTACTCTTATTTTAAACTTTAAAATACATTTGTCATTACATGGTAGTGCTTACAGGAAACTAAATCCTGAATTCTAGTCTAGACCTAGGCATAATGAGAAAAAAGTAATCACTTTAACAGCAGTTGGTCTTATCCATATGACTTCAAACCAGTTCTGGCACTTATAAAGCCATTCATGTCACTAGCTGCTGGGGGCAAGTTCTCTGTAGTGTTTATGGCCCCACACTCAGGAATCAAGATTATTTATGTCCACTCTCTCCTTTTAAATTACTTTCAACTACTCCACAAATTATTTGTAGCTGTCTAACCTCTGTGTGGTTTCTGTTTCGCTTACACATATTCTTTCAATGTTTTCTAATAGCTTTTGGTTTTGCAGACTCACCAAACCTGCTTTTAAAATAAACTTGGTCAAATTTGAATAAGCTGGGGACAAATGGAAAATGAAACAACCAAATACTTCAGAATGAGTGTTCTGTAAATCCCTCTCTTTGGATGGCCACACAAGTAAACACAAACAAAAACCTTTATTGATCTCAATGGCATGGGTCGGGAAATACCTTGGCAACCTTTAATGCTCACATTGCATTTAAGAAATAGCCATCGATATATATTCTAACAGTAACAAATATTTCCTTCCCCTAACAGAGCTTTGTGACTCTATTTTTGTTTAAAAATAATGTTGCCATCTTTTCCTATGAAAACAAGAAGATATTTTAGGGAAAACAATTGTAAGTAAAAAAAAAAGTTCTGAGTGTGAGGTTAGAGAGAGAAAATATTCTTGATAAGAATGGCTAAAAGTGACCAGTTAAACAAAGAAAGGAAAAGAAATGTCAATTCTCTAGAAACAATTAACTGATAAACACTGCGGGACTTGAAGTTCCAAATCCTGCTCTTTTTCTTTTCCTTTTGTTTTTAGTCTCCAATCTTCTAGACCTTTGTGTCTTCTTTTTGTCACGTGCTCCCTGGGAGGTCTTGCTCAAGAGTGGGGGAGAAAGAGAAAATGATTTCAACTTTATTTTAGTTTCAAAAAACTTTAGAAAGATAAAACATTGCAGAAGTACAAAGGCTAACATTAAAATGCTACTGCTGGAGACACAAAAAGAATAAAAGCCTTCACCATGAACTAGCCTCCATAGATTTTAGCTTAGAATTTTGTGATTTGTTTTTCCCCCAAGCATACATATTCTGTAGATTACACCATAGATTTCAAGTGTTATCTTACTGTGGTTCATGAGTGTTGTGTCTTGACTCTTACAAGAAAAAATTCCCTTGAGGTTAAAGCTACTGCATTCACGGAGACTTCAAAGCACGGTCTTAAGAGTTTACCCAGTAGATACCCACTAAACTTAAACTGGTAGAATACACATGCTGATGAAACAGACGGAATTTCTTCTACCTTGAAAAGGATGAACTAATTGATTATTTCTTAGGACTGGTTTAAATGACCACAGGGGCACTTACTGGGGGCTCTACTTAACTTTACATGCATTTTGTTGTCAAGCCTATGGAAAATGGTGTGCCTGTTTGTTTTAACTTTATTTAGCCCCCCCCAGTATCACCCTGTTTCGTTTTAGTGAATCACTATTCTTTTGGATATATTCAAAGTCTAATTTGGCTGGTGCTCAATTACTCAGTTTCTACAGAGGTGGACTGCATTGTCTGTAGTTCACAAAATATAGATAAAGGAAAAGGTGAATGACCTTGATGAAAATCTGCCTTGTAAATTTGGCTCGTCCAACTCACAAAAGCTAATTACTTTTACTACCACGGAAAGCTTCTCATTCAGCATTGCTTGACTCTAGTCATTTGGGAAGAATGTTGATAGAGGACATAATGAATTAATTTTAATTCATACATATGTGTAATTCATATATATAATTCACATATATATAAATATATATATATATATATATATACACACACACACAGATCAATTCCTTTTTTCAAACTTTGGGTAAACTTAATCTTACTAGGAAAAATACTTTACTTTAAAAGCAAAGTACTAAGATATCTGATTGCATTTGTAGGATACATGAAAGACACAGATGCCAAGATTTTTTTGTCTATTTAACTCTCCAGTTCCTAAGCAATGACTTAATCCTATTAAAGGCAATTGAGAGGATCTACAGGCTTTGTCAGGTGAAGTTCATGCTCTAACTAGTATTAAAAGAATAGAAGCCTATCAATAACCATCTACTTCCTATCATTTATTCTTTGCACTTGAACCTTCAGGCGTCACGAGAGGAGGGTTTTCTGAGTTCACAGGGCAATTTATTGGGGAAATTGGCTGAAACTTGGTCTCTGGAAGGAAAATTGGTAGGATTTTTAAAAAGAATTATATGTTTACAAGTTAAAGTCCTTCTTTATGGGTAATAGTAGCTTCACTAGTCAAACACAGATCTGGTACGTTTGTATTCAACTGCCACATTCCAAAGAAAGTCACTATAAAAGTTTGCTCTGGGTTAAGATGGGCATCAAGGCACTAGTGTGGAAGCTATTTTACTTTAGAGATTCAGTGTTTGGTCATAACTTAATGATTTTTGGTTTAACCAGATAGCTAAAGGGGATGAGGAATAATACATACAATCTCTCTCTCTCTCTCTCTCTCTCTCTCTCTCTCTCTCTCCTCTCTCTCTCTCTCTCTCTCTCTCTTTCTCTCTTCTCTCTCTAATATAGATATAATAGATATATATAGTAGATATATGGAATTTTATATATATATACATATATATATAATGACACTTTCAGCATTTTCATTAAATATTTATCTATATATTTGAATAAAAATATATGTGGAAAAATTTTGAACAACAGAATTTTTCATTGCAGATGGGATTAACACATTTGCTTAATATTTATTTTTAAATAAGCATTCATGTTGGAGATGTTTAGTGAGAGTATAATTTACTCAATTTTTTTATCCATTGGGAAGCCAGATGCCTTTGTTTATATAGGATTTTGAAGATCTGTTTTATTCTCCCCATTATCCTTTATAATGTGATGCATTATATTTCTGAAGAGCTCCAATTATGCCATCCTTTCTCTAAAACCTTCCATTGCTTGCTTTTTAAAGCCATAGTTCTCTTTTCTTTGAGTTCAGAACCTTAACTAATCTGGTTCTTGATAATTTTTTGCTACTTTTATTTTTTTAATCACTTCTACTTTTTTACAGTCTGGCTGTTGCCCTGGTCCCCTTCTCACAGTTCCTCATTCCATTCTTCCTCTCCCAGTCTCCAAGTGGACCCCGTCCCCGCAGCCAGGCCTTCCTATTCCCTGGGGCCTCCAGTCTATCCTTCTCCTACCTAGTCCTGATCAGGCAGTCCTTTGCTGCATCTGTGTTGGGGGCCTTGGGCCAACTCATGTATGCTGCCTGGTTGGTGGCTCAGTGTCTGAGAGATCTCAGGGGTCTGGGTTAACTGAGACTGCTGGTCTTCCTAGTGGGTCACTCTGCTCGTCAGTTTCTTCTCGACCTTTTCTAATACTACCACAGGGGTCCCTGACTTCAGTCCAGTGGTTACATGGAAGTATATTCAGCTATCTTAGTCAGAAGCTTGTTGGACCTCTCAGAGGGTGACCATGCTAGGCTCCTGTCTGTAAGTACATCATAGCATCAATAATAGCGTCAGGCCTTGAGGTGGATCCCAATTTGGGCAGGTCACTAGATTGCCTTTCTCTCAGTCTCTTCTCCATTTTTATCCCTGCAGTTCTTTTAGACAGGAACAATTCTGAGTCAGAGTTTTTGACTGTGGGATGTCAACCCTCTACACAAATGATAAATGGGCAGAGAAAGAACAGCCTTCACAATAGTCACAAATAATAAAAAATATCTTGGGATAACTCTAACCAAACAAGCGAAAGACCTTTATGGCAAGAACTTCAAGTCTCTCAAGAAAGAAGTTGAAAACCAGAGAAAATGGAGAGATCTCCCATACTCATGGATTGGTAGGATTAACATAGGAAAAATGGCTATTCTACCAAAAGCAATCTACAGATTCAACATAATCCTCGTCAAAATTTCCAAACAATTCTTCACAGACAGAGAAAGGGCAATTCTCAAATTCATCTGGAAAAACAAACAAAACAACAAAAACAAAAAAAACCCAAAACAAAACAAACAATAATAACAACAATAAAAAAGGACAGTGAAAATAATCCTTAACAATAAAAGAACATGTGGTGGAACCACCACCCCTCAGTCTGTCTACAGAGCAATGGTCATAAAATCTGCCCGGTATTGGTACAGGGACAGCAGACTGATCAATGGAATAGAATTGAAGACCCAGAAATAAACCCACACACTTATGGACATTTGATCTTTGACGAAGAAGCCAAAAATATACAATAGTGGAAAAAAAGCATCTTCAACAAATGGTGCTCGTCTAACTGGCAGTATGTATGCAGAAAAATGAAAATAGAGCCATATTTGTCACCTTGCACAAAGCTCATGTCCAAGTAGATCAAGGATCTTAAAACCAGAATCTAGTAAAAGAGAAAGTGGGAAAGAGCCTAGAACTCATTGGCATGGTGTGTGTGTGTGTGTGTGTGTGTGTGTGTGTGTGTGTGTGTGTGTGTGTGTGTGTGTGTGTGTTATTTCCCTACAGAACCCCTTTACCCTTTTTTAAAAATCTCATTTTCAATAGAAGATACATAGTATCAACTTATCAAATATGTTTAGGTTTCTTTGGAAATAGATAGCTTCTTGTGTCTATAGATGTTACACAAGGACTCCCCAAAGCAATGGTGATATATCTGTGAGCTGAAAATGCAATGCTGTGGATTAAGAGTTTCGTTAATACCTGTACACTAGAGGTTTAACAGAGGGGAATAGGGAGTATTTCCTGGTTTCCGTAATTATTAGGTAACACCTGGATCTAGGTTGAACATGTCTAAAGTGAACTTAACCAGTGAATTTCCTTCTCTATCTTATTTTGCCTGTTCTATTCACATGGGAGTGTGTGTGTGTGTGTGTGTGTGTGTGTGTGTGTGTGTGTGTGTGTGTGTGTATTCTGCATATGTTGCTTGGATAATGAAACTGAGAAATTCAGGTTTTTATTATTTTGTTTTATCATTTGACTTTCAAGAGTTCTACAAATACCTACTTGATTTCATCTCAGTTTTGAATATGTCAGTGATTAAGAAACAGTTCTATTGTAACATGGGGAGTGGAGACAGTTTGAGGGATCTAACGACTATAATCTCCCAAAAAGTTATACAAAGGTTGTGTTCTGGTAAATGTGAAAGAGAGAAGAATAGTGTAAAGGGAAGAAAAATACTCCAGGCATAAAGAATACTAAGTACCACAGTTCTGAAATGAAAAATGAGAGCTTGACAGAAAATCCCTATAAAAAATAGTGAAATGACCCATTTTACATTTCTCTTAGAGGTAAATCTAAGGAAATTATGATGGTGTTTTTAAAGGGTATGGTATTGTTGTGTATTTAGAATAAATCCAGTCTACATTATTCCAGAAGGAAGAATGACTAACAAAGATGAACATATTAGAGGTAGTATGAGAGGTAGTTTTAAAATAGTTCTTTACGATTTCAGGTTAAAAAGCATGCGCCTTAGTAGTTAGACTGACCCAGTAACAGAATGAGTATGAGATTTCTGCTATTGGAAACGTTATAATACCAGTTAGAATGTTTTCCTTCTCTTTCCATTGGAAATACATTTCAGTTGTTCTAAAGGCAACCTTTCACCGTGTATACTCGAAGCTGTTCCTATATAGGCACAGAAGATATAAATGATAACATAAGCCACAGTTTATCTACCACAAACATATAGATTGTGTAGGAAGGACTGCTAAAGTTTACACTTAAGTTTGACAAATTACTATCTTAAATCTCTTCCTGCTACGTTTTACCTCCCACTATCAGTAATACACAAGAAAGCAACTTCAAGAGGGACTTAATTTAGCTCATAGTTCTCTTGAGTTTCTTGTCCATGGTTACTTAATCTCATGGCTCTGAAGCCTGAGGGTGAGGCAAAACATCATGTTTCAATTATTTGGTCAAAACAACCCAAATCTTAAGCCACCGTTAGATGTTGATATCTATCCAGTGATCCTTTGGTGGATGCTTTTAGATTTAAACCATATACTCATGCGTTAAGACCTTCCATACTTTGGAGAAATGATAAAGCTACATAAAACCCATTGTTTTTCATTTTCCTATTTATCCATCTGTTTGTTTATATATTTGGCTTTTCAGATTCATTCATTTTTCTTTCATGTGTAGTTTTGTGTATCTGCATGTGTTGTTGTTGTAAAAATATAAAAATAAAAAAGTAAAGTTGTCTTTTACCCCGCTAGGTCTTGCACCGTGGCGCCCCAAGATATCTGCTAGATATCTTGGCGGAAACACATCCCAGCCGCACACTTTCCTACACTCAAACCCTAACATAAAAGAACACACAACACAATATCTTAGATCCAATTGGTAATATATAATTGCCCACTTAAACATACAAAGCCCGGTACATCCATCCCTTGAGAACATTAATAACAACTTGTAAATACACAGAATCTTATCATCACCTGCCATCTTGTCCTCCATGACTTCTTTCCCCTCTCTCCCTCCTCCTCTCTGTTCTAGTCTCCTCCTCCTCCTTCAAACTTCTCTCCCGCCCATCCTTCCTTCTCCTCCAATCACAGACCTCCTTCTATCCTGTACCTGCCCCTCACCTGTACTTTACAAATTCAATGGGGAGGTGGTTCTGGTGAAGTCACCTGATTCCTGAGTAAGTGACTAGGCAGCTGTCCTTGGGGCAGTGGAATTAGCATCAAAATACAGATAACTTCAGGACAAACCACAACATGCATGCAAGCTTGTGTTCTCCGAGTGCATTAGTGTCCACAGAGGCCAGAAAAGGCAGTTGAAACCCTGGAAGTGGTGAACTACCTTGTGAGTACTAGAAACTGAATCTAGGTGCTGTGCAAGAGCAGCAGGTCTCTTCAGTACTAAGCATCCTCCAGCTACCTCTCATTGTCTTTGATTAAACGCAATTTTCATACCAAATATACACAGGAGGAAAAACACACCCTAGCCACTTCTACACACGATTTTTCAGTAGCCGAGATACTGTTTTGAGACACTATAAGTTTAGCAGGGTTCCACGATCATGTGCCTTTTTTATTTATTGAAATTCACATAAGAGTTTCTTAAAAGTTAAATACTTTTCTTTGGTATATAAAATGCTCTAACAAAATGTTTATCACCTGTTTTACACAGTTTACTTTGAATAAACGTAAGTACAGTTTCATTCTGGCCTATGTAGCCAGTTTGTAGTTCTTTTGAGACAGGGTTGATGAGTATCCAGACTGGCTTAGAACTGGTGATCTCTGGCATCTTTGCTCATTGCTACTTTTATAGGCACATAACACACCTTAGTTTGAAACGGCTGAGAAATCTTTCCTTCACAACTTAAACTGATACGGGCCAAGTGTCAAGTGGTTTTGCCATGGCATTTCCAGCCATGGTTCGAATAATTGAATATTAATCCAGAAAGTTACTAATTGTAGCAACTAGAAATGTCTCAATTATAACTGCTATTGCAATAGGATGCCTGAAGGAGAGTTTTTGTCAGAAAACTAGCTTGATACAAGCTAGAACTAGCTAGGAAAAGGGGACCTCAGTTCAAAAATTTCCTCCATCACATTGGCCTACGTGCATGTCTGTAGAGTACTTTCTCCTCTAATGTTGGTGTGGGACGGCCCAGTCTATCCTAGCTGGTGTCACCTGTGGGTGGTCCTACCCACCCATAGGTAGTCCTAGATTGGATAAGAAAAGTAGCAGAATTCGAGATTGGAAAGAAACCAGTAAGCCCTGTTCCTCTGTGGTCTCTGCTTACGTTCCTGCCTCCAGGTCCCTGCCTGCTCTTTTGTCTTAGTTTCCCTTAATGATACGTTTAAGCATTAAGATGAAATAAACCCTTTCCCCCCTCAAGCTAATTTGGGCCAGTCTTTATTAAAGCAAAGGGAACTGGGACATATTGCCTCAATTCTATAGTTTTAATCTTAGAACTACTTCATCTACAGATGTAAGCGGGACTATGTTGAAGGAATAGCCTTTTGAGGTTTGTGAAAGCAGATATATGAACAGAAATCTCTTAGTTACATGACTTCCATTCTGGAAATAATTAATTGATGGATTAGTTATAGTAGAAGTGGGGTTAAGATCATGGTCCAGCAGACCTTTCCAGCTTTTGTTTTGTCAAGCACCAAGTAATACTCTTATAGCATCCCCAGAATCCATCCAAACTCTCCTCTACTTTTCACATCCTCCCTTTGCACTTGTTAGTTGGGGAAAAGGATGCATTTCAGTGTAGAAGTTCAGAAAGTATCTGCATGGGTATTATAAAGAAAGATTATCTAAGACATTCCAGGCAAGAACTCCCAAAACAGTCATTTGAAGTTGAGCTTTTCTCAAACTTCCTGGTCTGAGATGGAGTGCTATTATTTTACAGAAATGTCCGTTGTGTGACTAACCAGAAATAGAAGGCTATGAATATTTAGTGTGACAAACTGTCCATGGATAAAGGGAGTGGGAGGAAATGGATTCCAAGGCGCTGAACATCAGTCTAGAACACCCTTCTTTGTTTCATGTGTCTCTGTGTCTCCATTTAGGAGAGGAAGAGAAATCTTTAGGGGAAAAATACCTTTAAAAAACTATCATTTACCTTTGACTTTCATTTGGAAAAGTAACTTAATATCTTAATAAATCATGTTTGAAGGAAATTAATTTTAAAAGAGAATAATTGTCATTCTAAAAATGAGAACTAGGCAAGCCACAGGCTCTGATAGATGGATTTTGCGGTGGTTACATAAGAGTGAATTAATTCAGGAAACTATTTTTGCCATCCTAATGCTAAGAGCGTCTTATGAAAGAGAAGTTAAAAGGATATATTTAATAACTTTGGAATCATAGCTGGTTATTTTATCATAGTGGGTTAGCTTTATCAAAAGGTCAATCTGAAAAGTTGTCATTGATAATACTGTGAGTGAACTAACCAAACACACGCACGTGGTACCGTCAAAAGGTGAAACCTATGTAACTTTGAGTGAATGATTGGTCTGATCCATGTGGATCTAATAATTTCATTTTCTCTTCATCTTAGACTTATTTCATCCTTGTGACATTTAGTGAAATCTACAAACAAACTTTTAAATAATCTTATTCAACAATTTTATACTTGGGCTTTTAAGTATATTTCCACATGGCCTTGACATTATTACTAGCCAGGGTCTGCTCCTCTGGCATGGATGCTCAGTGGAGGAATTGGTCAGAATTTGGTCACCTGTTTAGTGGAAATTAGCAAGTGCAATCCTTTGGTCAAAACACTTTCGCAAACTGTAATTTTAAGAAAAGTTTTATGGGTTGTGCAAAGAGCTCTCTCCATCATCAGGAGGAGAGTGGTACGATTTATGGGATTTCTATTTAAAAACCACTCCCGTGTCTCACTGCTTTCTTGCTCTTGAAACTCTGATGTATTCTTCTCAGCTGTATAAAAATCAATCACACCACAGCCATTGTTCCTTAAATAAAATATAATTCCTTTTCTTAGTCTAAAACACCCTGCATGATTTGGTTTCTATCTGTCTTCTTAATCTAGTCCCAAGTCACTCTTTCCTTTTCCTGTGTGTGCAGACTCGCCCCAGCTCAGCCCTGCAAGCCCAGCACGCTGACTTCTAATCAGTCTCTGCATAACTGTTCATGCTGCCCCACTCTGCGCATGGCTGCTTCCCTTTGGTCCTCCAAGATGGCTTCCTCTTTTTGCCAGCGTAGTCTCTCCATATATTTATTTCTGTTCAGTGATTATTTGGTGATCTTCTGATTAGCCTGAACTTCGCTAGCTCAGTCTCTATACACGGTACCTGCTCCATGTGTATGAAGCTCGTCAGCGATTAGTAACTGATGCAGTGAGTGTAATAATCAGAGTGATTAATGCTTGCACGGCCCTCAAACAACTGCCTTATGAAAACTGAGCGGCTTAGTGGAATTAGGATATAGTAGACAGTGGAGTTTTGAACATTTTGAAAACTACAAAGGGATATAAGCCTTGGTATGAAACATCCCAGGAAACTTGGATGAATATTTTTGAATTTTCCTTTGAAATTTTTATAAACACAGAGCTATGCAGTGTGTAATTCATTCCTATAAATACGCAGATAATTTGGAGGCCAGTAAGTACAGTATGGAGCTTGAGCAGTATGCCACAGAAAGAAAGAATATTCTCTATTTGGAGCTTGGCTGGCAAATGTAGAAGAGGGATTTTGTTAGACTGGAGCGTGTAGGAGGGTAGTACTAAAAATTTAATATTATTAGAAATACAACATTGTCAAAGTGTTTTTATTATGACAACAAACTTGTGATCCTGGCATACAGCAGGTGTCTTGTTAACATTCAAGTTAGCAAAGATTGCATTCCAAGACAAGCACAAATCAAATCCTAAGTTGGTTTGGTTTATTCTCTAGGCAACCCGGAGAAATATTTTAGGCAAAGCTTGAAAGATGCTGGAAGGCCAAGCAAACATCTTAAGAATTAGGTAATTGGCACAATGCAAGGTGGCTGGGCACAGTTGGGGAAAGTGTCGGAGATGGAGAATCCCTACCAAGAAGGATGGTTTGTGCAATTAGCTCTCTGAACTTTAACCCTTCCAGAATAATTAATGAGTAACAGGGGGATCAAGACAAAGACACCAAGTGATACGGTGGATGCTGGCGAGTCAGACATCAAAGAATGCTCGTAATTGGCCCTGTGGCTTTCATTCCTTGCCCTATTTCTTTCAATTCATTGACTCAAAATAATGGGTTCAGGGTCATTATCAACAGGTTTTAGCTGCAAGAGCACAACATTGCAACAAAGCTTGGGTTGTGGCAGCGTTGAGGCTAAGTGCAGAGTTGCAGTTGGTCACCAGTCTGAAGAAGAAAACTCCTAGTCCTAAATGAGTCAACAGCGGTCGTGCTCAGATTTGCCATCTTGAAAACTTTATATTCTCCAAGCCTACAATGCTGGAGTATGGTTGGTGCGGGCAGGTATGTGTATTTACAGTCTAGTAATACTTGAGGCCATTGTGTCTTTGTACAGTTCTTTTAAATGAACTTGAGTTACTGACAAACCACATGCAAAACCATCAAGTGTTTGGTACGTCCAAGCATACAGCTCTATGTTCCTTTTATGTTTTGGAAATTCATAGAAATTTTGACTTACTTTCATAACTCATTTTTATGATTATAATAAGAGACCAGTGGGAAGTTTCTGCAGAAATTTCTAAAGCTGGTCTTCTGGATTCTAATTAAGTTAAACTTATTTTCTGTATAGTTTATATCTTAGTGGCAACTTTTCTCATGTAAGAAGCAATTTATTTCAATATTTATGTTTTAGTATTTAACTTTATGTGTCGATTTTGAAAGATAATATAAATTTTAATTTTACTTGGCGAAAGAATATTCTGAGAAGTCACTTGTCTTTAGAAATTATCATTTTAGTTATTAAAATTTATTTTTGTACAATTATCTCTATTTTAAATTTTAGAAACTGTTATGGAATTTCAAAGACCAGTTTAAAAATAATTAATGTAGATGTTTATCATTTAAAATTTTAAATATTTTTGTAATATTAAATAGTACCAATTTCTAAATAGAAACATATACAAACATTTTATTAAATACTTCTGCATTTTGGTTATTATAATCTGTAAAAATTATATACCAGTAAAATATAATTGTTATTGATATTTTATTAAAAATTTATAGTAGCTGGAAGACAGATTTAAGTAAAGTACCAAAGAGGAGACTGAGTTACAAGTTTTGTTGTGTCTTTCCTGGTAAACAGGGCATCTATAAGATGCATTGCCCATGATGCTGTGGATGAGACACTGAAATAGACTCACGTTGTGAGGGGATGTAGTTGAATATTTATGTCATAATGAAATCTGTATTCATTGCATAAAATATATCTGCTAAGCATGTGATATTTGCTAGCCAATATTTCATGGCACCATTCTAGTTCATATGCACACATTGTTCGAAGCTAACTGATTGGTACTTTGTAACAATGCTGTGAGTTAAAAACTTTGACTTCACATTTCTTAGCGCACAGTTTACCATGGCATGTTTTCTTTGCGGTCGGTGAGAATCTGCATGGGATTTAAGGTGAAGAAGTTATTTCTCGGGCTGATATGTGGTTGAGAATGAAAAGCCCCTCATATCTCTAGTACAAGTTTGTTTCCAAGGCTTAACTTTCAAGCTTTGGAGAGGATTATGAAAATGTTTTAGGAAGTCAGACGCATAGACTGTATGTAACTGGAGCGGAAAGATTATAGCGTAGTAGGAACAGCAAGAATTCCAGCTTTGTAAGTTTTTTTCAAAACTGAACCACCTTTAACTGAGTTTTGTGTCTTATGTGTACATGTGTCTGTCCCTTTCCCTTCTCAATTGAGCACTCCCATGAAGAGAAAACGTGGATATATACATACAGATCTACTTCTCTTTTAAGAGTTTCGTAGATGTAGTTCTTAGGTTGAGGCCTGTTATCTATGTGGTCCCATGTTGTACAGCGTGTAAGGGGATGTGGTTCATCTTTTATGCATGGGGCCATCCACTGGTTTTAGTCTTATTTGTTGAAGATGTTATTTCTTCCCATTTTACTGTGAACATTCTTGTTGGAAAATAAATTGATTGCAAATGCAAGGTTGATTTCTGGACTTTCGAGTCTATTGAATTGGTCCACATTTTTCTTGACCATTTGTGCCTAATGTTGATTATCATAGATTTATTGGAATTATTTTCCTTTTTTGCTATTCGAGGATTTTCTGTATGCATATACTGTACTTTCATCAAATTCAACCTCAATCTTTCTCCTCCAACTTTCCCCCTATGTTCCCCAACATTATCCATCTCTAATTTATATGCTCTTTTGTTTTGAAACTTCTGTGTATGCACATTGCTGCCTGTACGTGATGGGTGTAGGAGCGCGGGTAGCCTCACAGTGTACACTTCCTGAATGAATGGTTGCACCTCGAGCAGCCGTCAGTTGCCAGTACCTCTTTATCTCTGGATGACTCTTCATGGCTGAAGCCCTCCCACAGTTATACTGGGATTGTCTCTGCCTTTATCTTGCCCATGTCTTATGCATCAATACACAGCCACTGTCACTTAGTGTTTGCAAAGGTTGGGTTATGTCTGGTAAGCACTGTTTGCTGAAGCTATCCTTTGCACTTTTCTCCATCTTCTGTGATGATCCTGAGCCTTGGGGGGGAGTGGTGACACACACACACACACACACACACACACACACACACACCAGAATACTCCACAGTCTTATTCTCTGCATATTGATTAATTGTGGGCCTCTGTATTAGTCACTATTTACTATAAATAGAATGTTTTCTGATGGCAAGAGAAACACCAACATGTGGGTATAAAGATAAGACTTTAAGAAGCAATTTATTCTTATATCAGATTAATACCTTCAGGGTCTCCCCTAGGGCACATGATACATCCAGCTGTGGAACTTTGGCCCAGTTAATGGTACCAGGAATGCATTCCTTATGTGTGATGAGCGTTAAATAGAAACTTAATGTATTTGATCAAAACCAAAAGTGCTTGGTTAGTCCTATGACATTCACACCACTAATTGCCGGTATCTGTATACAGCTGTTATTGTATCCCACAGGGTTCACCGCTCGGTAATACAGTTCATTCTGTTTCTCTGAAGGAATGCATGGGATCTACGGCATTCTGAAAGCAGGCTGGTAACAATGGAGCTTCCACGTTGGTAACAGCTGTGTGTGGTAACGCCATGTCTGGGTCAATTATGTGGCATCTTCTGCAGTGTAACCTTACCATCAAGTTCCAGAAAATAACTAATGACATGACAACAGCCTTTACGGAACCCTAATGGCTAATAACTCGTAAAAGATATTAATTCTAGAAAATTTGAAACCAAACTAAAATACTCCACCAGTTCATTAAAAATGGATATTGGGATTATTTTTGCATTCTTTATATTTTATGCATCTAGGATCAGTATGTCAGTTTCTAGAGAAAACCATGCCAAAATTTTAGTTGTTATTGTATATTAAAAAATTGTGAGAGTTGGTATAAAAATGGAAAACGGCATAAAGCTTATGTATCCATCCATCTACTTTGATGCCTTTTAATCTTCTTCATCTGATTTCTATAGTTGTAATATGTGTTTGTAAGTGTGTGGAAAAGGTCATGCTCCAAACAAAGATAATCCATACCTAGCATTGGGTTTTTTATTTGATAGTTGGTGGTGTCTTGGAGAGCCGTAGCCACCACTCCATTATAGGCTAAATACATTAAACTCACATATGTATATTTTGTAGGTATGTATTCTGGATAGGAAGCTTCTACAGTCGTAGGGTTCCATGTGGCTTTTCCTATTTTAGCATTCTCCTCCTTCTCATTGTATTACTGGCATTCTATCCCCCTCTCTTGAAATGAACCCATTGGTCCTTTCCTAATTTCTCAGCTTGCACGTCCTAATCTAGTTCTTTGTCATTTTGTCTTTGCCAATGTGTCATCATTTTATGTTTCATCTTCTAACCTAGTTTTTGCATCATTCTCTTTTAAGATTTCCTGGCTATTCTGGGGCCATTGGCTTTCAGGATCATTTTGTCCGGTTCTATAAAATAAAGGACTTGAAACTTTAATGGAGATTGTATCGAACTTATAGATCGATTGTGGGAGTGTTGTAATCTCAACAGATTAATATCTTCCTATACGTAACTCTGAACTATGTTCACAATGTAGACCTTTCAGAGTTTTAAGAGATGCATTTTGTACTATTTCACCCTAGATACATTATTTGATATATTGCAAATGAATTTTTCTTACTGTGAAATTTGGATTGCTCATCTATGGAAATACTGCCTTGTTTATTGGTCTTATGACCTGCCTGAACTTGCTTATTATTTTCTCTAAGAGTATCCCAGTGCATTCATTAGGATTTGTGTGTGTGTGTGTGTGTGTGTGTGTGTATGTGTGTGTGTGTGTGCAAAAATCACACTAGCTGCAAAACAGAGATTGTCCATTTTCTTTTTAAAAAGTATTCATGCATTTAAAGATTATTATTGTCCAATCGACCTAGATTGCCAGTTTCAAAAAATGTTGAACGAAAGTGGCAAGGATGGACATTCAGGTCTTCCTCCTGAGGACAAACATGTATCACTAAGTGTAATATTAGCTATGTTTTTCATAGGTAATCATAGTTGGGTCCATTACTTCTATTCCTAATTTGTTCAGTTTTTCATTTCAATTTAAAAGTATGTTAGATTTGTGTGATGCTTTCTTTCCTCTGAGTATATATGTGTATATATATATATACACATATGTATACAGTTTGTGTAAGATGAAATATAAATAATTTTGAATAGTCCCTAGATAAATCAATATAATATTCAATGGTATTTATTACTATAATTACACCTTTGCTTTTGACAATGTATTTTTAAGAAAACTGAGTTTAAATTCAAGAATGTAATCTGTGGTCTAATATACAAAGTCTTTCATGCCAACTGTATCATTTTTATACAATTTAAACAGATTTTTATTCTTAAACAAATATGTAGCTGTGAGGTACAATTGTCCTATGTTTTTAGTGAAAGCAAACTAGCCTCCATTCTTAGGAAATAAACATATCCCCTTTTGTCTCAAACATTTCTGTTAGGAGCAATGTTTATTTCCTAGTTTAAGTGATGCATCTTTTCACAAAATTTTGAGATACGCAACATAATTGGAAATGAGTTTCTGTTTTGTTATTTATGTTTGGACAAAGACAAGCATATCCTTATAGGTAGTAAGGCATTATGATGAGGGCCAATGTTTACATCTAGAAAGACATTAGCAGTCATAAGAGAATTATTTAGAGTAAGATTTGTACTTTGTGCAGTAATTTATGAATTTCTTGAACTGTATGCTTTATATAATCTCAGCTATGATTATAAGTGACTGAATAAATGACTTTAAACCAAGGCAGCCATACATTTTGAAGAGAGAATAGGAATAGCTTTCAAATTTCGTAGTCTTAAAATAATAAATCGTCTCTTTAAAATATCTTTGTTTATCCAGAATATTAAAATGTCAGTCAGGATAAATATTCTGTATTGCCATGTACCTGAGTTGCCCTTTAAATATCTAATACCTTGATCCATATTCAGTGTTTTTAACTTCAGTCTGCCTGCTGGGATGAAAGAGTCATCTCATCTTGTATTAATTTCATTTGATATATAGAATATCGTTATGTGGTAGCTGTTGGGGCAAACTTGAATTCAGAGAATCTCTAAATTCTAAGTCACTCTTAAAACTCTTTGCATCAGGGGATTTTTTTTCATTTAGGGGTCTACTCTCTGCTGAATACAGGTTGTAAAATTGTTATCTATTCGATTGCAAACTATTATTCTGATAAATACTTCATTTAAAAGTCTTTTTCTTATATAAATATCAAATAAAGTAGATTGAAATGTTAGGTGAATAATTTTTTTTTGCTTTTTTTCTACTTAGCCATTTTGTAGAAAGAACAGACTGTTCAATGTCTATAATTTAGTGACACATTTTAAGCAAATGTTTTTTGTTATTTGAGTGTTTGCCTGTGTGAGCATTACTTTGGGGTTCATGGTCTTCTTTTCTATTCTAATTTGCCGTCTTATGAGACTGTTTTCAGACACATTTAGAAGGGACTGTTTTTCACACTTTCCTAATAAAAGGGGAACGAACATCCTGTAACATTGCTAAATTTCTTATATTTAGCCATTTGCTCTTTCTTGGCCACTGAAGATCCTCGCTGCTTTAAAACTGTATTTCGACACCAAAACTTAAACCCAGATTAGTATTTTTTTGTCAACCTGACACAATCTAGAGTTATCCTGGATGAGGGAACCTCTATTGAGGCATTGCCTCTGTCAGATGGGTCTGTGAAAAGATCGTGGGCCATTTTCTTGACTCAGGGTATATGTAAAAGGACCCAGCTTACTGGAAACATAGTCCTGGGTTGTATAAGAAAGCAAACTGAGCAAGCCATGAAAAGCAAGACAAAAAGCAGAATTCCTCCATGTCTCTCAGTTCAGTTCTGATTCCAGGTTTCCATTTGAAATCTTCCCCTGTGTTCTCTCAATGTTAGATTGTGATAGTGATAAAAGACAAATAAATCCTTTCCTCTCCAAGTTGGTTTTGCCAAAGTGCTTATTACAACAATAGAAAACAAACTAGGACATTCTCATACTATTCTACTTTTTCCATTTATTTTTATCTGTTTTCTCTTACACCAGATCCGTTTAGATCTTCTTTCCCTCTTCCTGCCAATTGTTCCTTTCTGGTTCATTGTATTCTATGAGTACTCCAAGTCAAACACAAGTCTAGAGATTTGAGGTTATGATCCGCATATGAGTAGGAACCTGCAATGTTTGTTTTTCTGGGTCCGAGTATTACACTCAGTATAATGTAATTTACTTCCATTCACTTAATTTCACTTTTCTTTATAATGGAAGAAATTTACATTGTACAATATTTTCATTATGCATCCATCAGTTGACAGACAGTGAGGCTAATTTCATGTTCAGGATACTGTGAACAGAGCAGCTATCTATATAGATGGCGGTGTGCTCCTGTATGAGGAGATAGTGTTTGGGAATATGCCTGAGTGGTAGAGCTGGGTCACGTGGCAGGTCTGATTCTAGTTTTCTTAAGTAACTGCTACACTGATTTTCACAATGGTTACACATATTTGCACTTGCGTCAGCACTGGGGAACTTCTCCCCTTCCCTGCATTTTCAAGTCTGCACTTCCATCAGCATTGTGGGAGGCACCCCCTTCCCAGCATTCCCAGCAGCGATTGTACTTAGTTTTCTTAATGTCAGCCATTTTGTCTAGGATGAGCAGAAATGTCTAAGTGGTTTTTATTTGCATAGTCTTGGCGACTAAGGATAATACACACTTAAAAAAAATCCTATTCGTGCTTCTTCTGAGAACTCTCTTTACTTACGTTCCACAGCCTGCCTACTAGGTGGTTGGTTTCCTGCTCTCATTTACTAGTTCTTTGTATATATTAGACATGAATCCTTTCAAAAGATGTATGGATGTACAGCTGGCATTTTTTCCCATTTCGTAGGCTGCTTTGTCAGTCAATCCATACTTTCCTTTTCAGCACACAGACCATTATGATTTTGTGAAGTTGTTGTGAAGTCTGTTGATTGTTGGTTTTATTTCTTGAGTGACGAGGGTCCTGTTTAGAAAGTTCTTTCCTCTGCCTATATTCTGAGCCTGTATATCACATTGCCTAATACTATAGTTTATAGTTAAGTACATTTGTTATTTATTCTACAAGTTTCAGGGTAGACTCCAAGATTAGGTCAATACTTGGAATTGACTTGTGTCCAGGATGGGAAAGATTAGGTTTCATTCTTATACAGGTAAATAGCAGTTTCCCCCAAATCTTTTGTTAATGATACTGCCATTTCTTGAATGTGTATTTTTGGCATCTGTGTTAGAAAATCAGACAGCTATGGGTTTACTCTAATTTGGCCGTTTGGTTTCTCCGTGTCCAAAGAATTAATGAATGAACATATTTTAAATTTTTATACATGAAAGATGTTGAGTTAGATAACTTTTCTTGAGAATAAAATTGTATTTACTGTGACATTTTAATTGTTTGCATACTTATTTATCTATAAATATTCATGTATCTATATTGCTTTAAATTATATCCTTTATTTTCATATATTTGTGTACTTATGTATAAATAATTGTGGGTATAGATTTCTGATATTTTTTAATTTTTAGAAATGAGTTTATCTCAGTGGATAAATCAGTGGGTCTCCACCTATGTGGGCAACGATTGACTCAGGGTTGCCTACGACCATCAGAAAACATAGATATTTACACTCTACTTCATAACAGTAGCCGCCTACATAATTTTACTGTTGGGGTCACCCCAACATAACAAACTATATTAAAGGGTTGCAGCATTAGGAAGGTTAAGGACAACTAATAGAAATGAATGTGTCTGCGTTTAGACTTTTTAAAAAGAAGTAGGTATGAAAGAACCATCATGAGTCATTAGATGCTAAAAACGTTCAAATATCTTGACTGCATAAAAGTTACGCTAGGCCAGTATTTTGTGGTGAATTTCTGAAATTGTTGTAGAACCTAAATAGTAGAGAGCTGGATTAATAATTGTTGGTAAAAAGGAATTTAAATAGTTTTTATATTTAAATAGTTTTAATATTTAAATAATTTTAATAGTTTTAGCCAAGAATTCAAATATCTAATAGCTAAGACAGAAATGGTGAAGATGTAACATAGAAAACCTTTTTTTTTTTAAAAAAAACAAAACAGATTTTCCAGTGTAAGATTGACCTGGTGGTGAAGGCGAGTAGATGTTAAATCATTGCAACGGAATCTTGTAGTTTACATTAGGGCAGAAGAGTTTTTGGATTTCCACTTAATGCTGTCCTATCAAGCCAGAGGTAAGGTTCTCTGAGCATTTCCCAAGATGGGATTTTTAACATCTTTCCTTCCCACGTTTTTATCATCAATGTGAAAGACAATTTGTGTCACGTGTACTGCATTGCTCCCTTCCTTTATTCCTACATCGGGGAGGTAGTTTTCAGGATTTGTGTGTGTTGTTTTCACAATGCAACTGTACGGATATTGCTGGCCCTGCCACAGCTTTCTAATGTCTCCTTCCTGTTGTTCTCTTAATTCATCATCCTGTTCATGGATTTCTGCCTTTTAATCAAATTTTCCAAAAGATTTGTCAATTTGATTAGTTTTCCTCACACAGAAGAATCCATCTGAGCATTGTTGCATTGTGCGGATGTACGTGCATGGGTGTGCACGCACACAGGAGCATGCAGGTGCTCAGTATCTGATGCTGGGGATTGAAACCAGGGGACTGCACATGCTGAGCAGACACTACGGCCAAGCTATGACCTCAACTGTTTCCTTCTTCTTCATATCTTTTGTTTCTATTTCACTTACTTTAAGAGATAATGGATAAAGGCCATATATGAGAGCACAGGATGCTAGCTAAAATAGTCAAAGCATGAAACCTTTAAAGCATAACCATCAAATAGCAGGCCTTAAGAATTATATTCATGTACTTTCCCTGTTAAAGTTGAACTTGCATTTCTAATAGCACATTATACTCATGATTTACATTCATTTGTACTTTCCTCTCTGTTGAGATTTAAGGTATTTGTTCTTGGAAAATATAAATGTTCATATGAGAGTAAATCCACTTTTACAACAAAGGAATGGCTACATTAGATAAGGTTGTGCATACTTAAGGTGGTATGCTCACGTATGAGAGCTAACCCTATCTTTAGATTACCCACAGTTTCCGTCTGACTTTGTGGCGTTCTTTTTTGCTATTTACTTTAAAGTATACTATTTATGATTAAGACTTATGAGGATAATGCATTCTGATAGTATTGGTAAAATAATGATTCACATTTTATTTCACAGATAATCTACTTATATGTAAATGAGCTTTCTTCTTTCTTATACTTTAAAAATTTCAGTTATTAAAATATTCATAAAATGCATCGCACATATAATTAAAGTATTAGAACGCTTTAGAATCAGTAATATAACTTGCTTTTTAGACAGACAGAGAAACACACACACACACACACACACACACACACACACTTAACTGCTCAGATTTTTTTACCTTCTCACACATATGCATACCTGCACTATACACATACAGTTTGCTCTCATCTTACTTCAGGCTTTTCAAGTCAGTTTCTCTGAATACTTATTTTATGTTGCACTTAATTTACAAATTAATCAAACTATATAGTAACAGAACTATTAACAGTGACATCATTTGTCTAGATTCAGTGAGATCAGGGCTAGACTTAAAGCAAAAAGAACAATTTCCCATTTACTCAGTAAAAGGGAAGCAAGTTTCCCCTTCTTTCCCTATTCATCTTCAAAGCACAGACAAAAAATTGCTCCAGTCTTGTTTGAAATCCTCATTTCGTTTTGTGACAATTCATAAAATTAGGCATTGATTTAAGATAGAGATACTAACCTCCTTCAAAGCAAACAAAGAGAAAGGCCTCATGGCACACATCTGAATTGATACATCCTTTTTAGTTGTTTCACAGGTAGATAGAACATTTAAAGGGAAAATAATGAGCAAATAGGATCAAGATCATGACTGAAGGATCCGTATGGTGACCTGTGGCATCCTAAGCTAGAAATGGGAGTGCACGTCTTCCTTCCCATGGTTCATTAGGGCAGCAAATGTATCAATGATGTATCCTCAGTAGCATTTACATTATTAGTCAAGGACGAGTAAAGGAAGGCTTAGTTATGGACAAGGTCCATTTTTACTAAAGCAGATTAGTTAAAAGTGAGTTCGGTAATAAGTGCAATCACTACCTCGTAGATTTCAAAGTAATTAATAACTGACAAATGGATGCATGCTTACAGAGCGTAGAAGTCAGCATCCAAAGCAATTTTGACAGGGCAAGGCTCAGCCGATCAGTCCATATGATAGAATATTGCCCTGTCCACCTGGTCTCAGCTGCACAAAGCAAAACGGGCTGAGGAAAAATGCTTGGAGTAATGGATAGCTAGAAATTTGGACTGGTAACTATAGGTTGTTTTATACTTGTTTTCTTGTTTTCATTTCCGGGTCCTCTTGCTTCACACACCTGTGTTAAACTTGATGGTAGTTCGCCGAGGTGGACGCCATTGTGTTATGCTGAATTAATAAATGCAGGCTTTGCGGATCTTTTCAAAACATTACTTGACATCACCTACCAATTCTTTCCAGCTTCAGACATGGAAACATCCAGGGAAACTGGCTCACCTCTAATCATCGGAAACAAGTAGGAAAATTTTGTGGGAAACGAGAGAATCCTGAGCAACTTAAATAGTGAAGGGCGAGTTCTTCCACCATTGCCTCAACTCTGATGGCTTCTTGCTCCTGGCCTGCCAGGTTGTCTCTGTGACTTTTTTCTATTTGTCTGTTGTAAGATTCTACATGCAGGGATATGAATCCAAGGAATGATAGTAAATAAACAAGCATTTAAATAGTCACTGGAATTCATTTTCACACGCTAGCGTTTTTACTTATTATTAATATCTGTGTATGTATAATGTATGTGTGACTGTGGAATTGTGCGTTCCTCAGTGTGCAGGGCTAGGGCAGAGGCCTCTTTTGGGAGTCAGTTCTCTCATGCGACCCTAGGTTGCAGACACCCAACTCTTGTATTTAAGTTTGCATTACTTAGGCTTTTTGTCTGCTCAACTATCTTTCTGGCTGCATTTTTACTACTCGTAAAATTTTGTCTATTAACATATCCATTTTCCTCCTTAAAAAAATAAGTTTTGATGCAGACTGAGTGGATTTTAAATATTTCACTTGAAATTACTACTTGGTCAAGGTATGTTATGACATAGAATTGTGCATATATATATATATATATATATATATATATATATATATATATATATAGTCTGTGTGTTTAATCTGTCCCTAGAGAAATAATCTAAACCTCTTGCAATTGCCCTATTCTTTCAAAGCTACCAGGCTACCCATTCCACCATTGAGGTGGCTGTGTTCACATAGATATTAATCCTTCTTCTACATTGAAGCCTAGAGTTAAAAATATTAACGTTGTAGGTGCATCAAAAAAAATCCCACAAAACAATTACAATTTGGTTAAATTGCTTCATCTGAACTAGCTTATGCTTCCCCAGTGTCGTTCAAAGCTCTAAGGCATTTTACACTTTTCCCCAGGCTTATTACAACTCAGAGAAAGAAAAATTTTATTCCCAGATGTACTCTGACATTTAAAAATTAGAAGAAATATTGCTCTCTAGATCCATCTCGTGTGTATGTGTTCCCTGGCAGTTTTGAAAACACAATATTCGCTGTTTCATCTTCACTAACCCATAATTGCAAACTAAAAAAAAATCTTATTTTCTAACATATTAAATGTTGATTAATCTCTCAGGGATAGGCTTACATTAACCTAGATCAAAAGAAACATTTAAATTATATTAATTTCCAATGAGAAGTTTAACAATCGTAGGTACTATCCAGGGAGCACACATTTGATCTTTGTAGACCAGCTTTGTGATGGCCTTGGATGAGGGAGGGGCCCTGGCTAAGTGCTTCTAAAGGTCAATATACTTGGGCAAATCCTGTCTGGAGAGGGCAGAATGCCCCAGAATCATAGGATTATAGGAATAGGAGGTTATACTTTGGCCAGTTTGGGAACAGACAAGAAAAACAAAATTGACCCTTTGCTGTTTTGTGTCCATGTAGGCACTTCCTATTTGAGTTCTTTTTCTATTAAGCTATCTGTGCCATTAAGACTACCTTTCATTTTTTTTAATTTTCATATGAAATTATATTTATTTTAGTATGTTTTCTAATTTAAATAGTGCTATATTACTTTCCTTTCTTATCCTTCCTTTTCTCTCTCCGGTTCCTCTGACTTACCATTCTTGCAACCCCTTTACTAGTTCCCTCATTCTGGAGTTGGTAGCCTCTTTTTCTTTCATTATTAGTGATCTGTCTATCATCTATCTATCTATCTATCTATCTATCTATCTATCTATCTATCTATCTATCTATCATCTATCTATCTATCATCTATCTATCTATCTATCTATCTATCTATCTATCTATCTATCTTTATACACAACAGATTTGTGTAGGAAAAACAGTGGTCTCCCTCCCTCAGTCCTCTCCCTCCCTTTTTCTTTGTGCCTCAGAGAAATTTTATTCATGTAACTTCAGCTGCTGCCTTTGGCTAAAAATAAAGTCTCTTGATAATGTGGACAGTTTTTTGTGATAACCTTTTGTGTTTTGTGATAACCAATATTTGCTAGGGCGGTGAGACAGGAGTTGGTCGGTGGGGCGCACCCTCATAGAAGCAAGGGGAGGGGGATGGGATAGGAGGTTTGTTGAGGGAAAACAGGGAAAGGGGACAACATTTGAAATGTAAATAACTAAAATATCCAATAAAAAACAATTAAATTTTTTCTCTCTTTTAAAGACATTAGTGATAATCTAGCTTGTTGTGTTTCTATTCTACTGCGGAGGGCAATATGATTCTCCTTTTGTTCACCAAGGCATTGTTGATCTTAAGTACTCTCCATAGCAAATCCACACACAAATGTGCACAGACACCTGGCATTATCCATTTATACACAATAGATGATGAAGACCAGGGGTTCTTAAATGATATGTATTCTTCACAAGTCGCTTTGTAGTTCCTACCATTCTGTTGTATTTAAATATTGGTAATAAAGATAAATCTTTTTTGGTGGTTGCCATTTTCACAAAAGCTACATGTTTAGACAGTTCACTAATACTTTAGGAAAACCGGTGGTCTCCCTTCCTCAGTCCTCTCCTCCCTTGTTCTTTCTGTCTCAGAACAATTTTACTCATGCAACATTGGCTGATTCGTTTGGTAAAAATGAAGTCTCTTGATAATGTGGAGAACCTTTCAGTTTGTTTGTTTTGGTTAATTTGGTTAATTGGTTGTTTTCCAAGCCTAAAGAATTGAGAGCTAACACTTTCTTTACCAACTCCCGCCATACCATCCAGTTTCCCCAGGATAATGTTGTTTGGTTAGATCAGAATGAAGCATTCATGTTATTATACTGTGGAAGCTATCATAGGACGAACCATGATTAATTTCTTTCCTGTTCAAGACCTGTCTTTCCTGGAGCTACAAGTTTTTTGTTTTTTTGTTTTTTTTTATTGTCTCTGTAAGTCATATTCTATTGACTAGAAACTGATTCAATGGCCAAGGTTTCTTTAGGATTGTTTGTATCTTTTCCAAAGACTTAAAAATTACAGTGATTTAATGTACTTTCAACTTGTAGTAGGGGCTGGGGGTAGTTAACACACTACAGTACAGACTGGTTATACTCTACAGCTGGTGCAGAATTGTCATGCAGGATCTCTCTCCATCATTAGATGAGAATCTCATCTCATATCTGAGATTCTTTGTCCTACTACACATTTTTTTGGGGGGGTCATGTCTAGTATAAATGGTTTTCACTGAGAAGTTTTTGAACTAATTCTAGTTTTAAATGACAGAAGTACCTGTAGCGTGAGATTGGTGACTCCCTGTTCCCAAGTTTGTGGGATTGACTTCTTTTTATTTGATTTTTTAAGTTAACATTTCAAATGTTATTCCCTTTCCCAGTTTCCCGGGCATAAGACCCCTATCTCATCTCCCTCCCCTTCTTCTATAAGAGTGTTCCCCTCCCAACTATCCCCCTACCCCTACCCCCCTGACATTCCCCCTACACTGGGAGTCCAGCATTGACAGGACCAAAGACTTCTTCCATTGGTGCCCAACAAGAGATCCTGTGTTACATATGCAGCTGGAGTCATGGGTCAGTCCATGTGTACTCTTTGGTTTAGTCCTTGGGAGCTTTGGTTGGTTGGCATTGTTGTTCTTATGGAGTTGCAAGCCCCTTCAGCTCTTTCAATGTTTTCTCTAACTCCTCCAACGGTGGTTCTGTTCTCAGTTCAGTGATTTGCTGCTAGCATTGACCTCTACATTGGACATGCTCTAGCTGTATCTCTCAGGAGAGATCTATATCCGGCTCCTGTCAGCATGCACTTCTTAGTTTCATCCATCTTATCTAGTTTTGGTGGCTGTATATATATGGGCCACATATGGGGCAGGCTCTGAATGGCCATAAGGATTAATTTTTTTTATCCCATTGTTCCCAGCTTTGCTTTTGACTCATACTAGGTAATTTTAGTATTTTTAACTCACTTTCTTTAATTATCATTATTATTTAATAGTTTGTTTCTTATTCTTTCATATCACATTCTCACTGTGTGTATATATGCCTATCTATCTGTCTGTCTCTGTGTGTATGTATGCCATCTATCTATCTATCTATCAATCTATCTATCTATCTATCTATCTATCTATCATCTATCTATCTGTGTGTGTGTGTGTGTGTGTGTGTGTGTGTGTGTGCGAGCGTGCACACATGGTAGGGGAGTGTGTTTGTGGGAAGTGTGGGTGTTTGAAGATGCTAGAAGAGGAAGTGAGTTCCCGAGGAGCAGGGGTGTAACATCTGTAGACAGACGTGAGTCATCCAAAGCACCTCTGGAACTTGCTCTCAGCTCTTCTGAAAGAGCAGTAGTACTAACTACTAAGCCACCTCTTGGCTTGACGCTGAACAGTGTTTTAATTACCTACCATCACCATTCCCTTTGCTCCCTGCAGAAATACCTGAGAAAATGTCAGAAAGCTTTTTGCTTAACACTAAGACCTTCTTGACTTTCCCTCATCCTAGCCAAGAATCTACTTTTCTCTGTCATTTAGTCAGTTGCTTTTCACTGTTCATGACTCTTTCTTCCTTTGATCTTCTGTGTTCTGCTCATTTTAATAAGTTTATTGAGGTATTTTTCACACAGAACAAACTCCATACATATAATGGCTACATATTTTAATTAATTTTCACTAGAAAGTAAAAAAATCATACCATTTATTAAGTAAAATATATTTTGAAACATAACGGGATAACTTGGTCAAACGAACTATCAAAAGGATTACTTCAGATATTTTTGTGATAAGAACTCAAAATGTATTCTTCTGACAGTTTTCAGAAATATAGGTCTCAGGCTGAACAATATGTCTGTTGAATTTACTCCTCTGTCTAACTGAAGTTTTAGGTCCTGTGATCAACTTCGGTCTATATCCTGATGCATACTCCACAGTCCTCATTCTGCTCTCTTGTTTTATGAGGCCATTTTTTGGATTGCATATGCAAGGGAGGTCATTTACTGCTTGACTTCTGTGCCTGTTTTATTTCACCTGGGAACATACCAAAATAAAATAAAATGACTATGTCAAAGAGCTATCTTGTGCTCATTTTAGCATTATTTAGAATAACCATGGCATCGAATCAACTTCAGTATCCATTAATAAAATAATGCATAAGGAAAATGTTAAGGAATATATTTTGATAATTTTGTGTGTGTATATACCTGGAAGTCTGTCACTTTAGTCAATACAATGAATATATTATTCACTCATAATTTTTTTTCTCTTGACGTTTTTGTTGACCTGCAATCGCCAGGCAACATGGGATCTGCTTTCTGTCACTATGTTTAGTTTACATTTTCTTGAAGTTCCTATAAATGGAATTATACAGTATGTGTTGTTTTTCTGTCTGATTTCTTCAGCTATACATACTCATGTTAAGATTCATAACTGTTGTAGCATGTGCTATAGTACATATTTGATTCATTATGAGTGACATTCCTTCAGAAGTACACATTTGTTAGTGGATATTTTCATTGTTTACAACTTTGGTCTATTATTGAGGAAAATTTTATAGTTGCTTATATTTTCATAGGAGCTGGAGAGATCGTTCAGTGGGGATTGGGTGTTTGCTGTGTAAGCATTAGGACCTGAGTTTGGATCCCAAGCATTCATGTAAGGATCTAGGTATGACCACGCAGAACTGTAACAATGCTGATGGGAACTTACAAGAAACAGGGGTTGTCAGCTCAGCTGAGAAACAGAGAGCTACAGGGTCAGTGACAGGGTCTTATCTCAAGGGAATAAGGTGGAGAGTGATAGAGAAAGACATGTGACATTCTTTTCTGGCCACTATATAACAGATGCACATACATGGGAACACACATATATAACACACATGCACACGCACTTTCCATGGACGTGTTTTTATTTTTCTTAATTACCTAAGAGCGAGTGATACAATGGATGAAGGTTTTATGTTTTATCAGTCAGCTAAAATTATTTGTTATGGCTCTTCCATTATACATTCTTACTAGCGGAGTGAGAGACGAAGTTTTTTTTTTTAACAGTTTTGTGGGATTCTGTGTGATTTTATTTCCTTGTTTTTCTGTTCTACAGTGTAGTGGTATCCATGCAATTTGAGGTGCACTAGCCCAGTAGCTTCCGATATTGAACACATTTTTATTTATTTATTCACTATCCTTATCCCTTCTACGATGACACATTTGTTCTATCAGTTTTCTACCTCTCTTACTGGACAGCTTTTGTGAAACTTGGATATATTTCACATATTCTGCATACACTGCCTGTGTCAGGTACATGATTTGACCATCTTTTCACAGTCACCCACCGTCTCTTTTCATTTTTTCTAATGATATTTTTGGAAGAGCAAATATTTTACATTTTGTTGAAGTTGGGTCATCAGTTTGTATTGCTTTGGACTGAGTTTTTGTTGTGTGATTCCTAAGGGGGAAAATTGCCTTAAGTACACTTCACAACTACCATATACAGTGAATGAGAATATATATATAAAATTGCACTTACTTTTAGTTAATTTATGTAAATAACAAATGTATGAGTCATTTTTCTGCATATCAGGTTCTCTAAGATCATTTATAGGAACTTAACACCGTGCACCTTGGTCAAGCCAGCTACCTAGAGCTCTATCAGCGTACTCTGTGACTCTCTTCTACCCACTTGGGTTATGTACTCACGTTTACACTAAGTCCACATAGCTGTGATTATTTTAATTTCCTAAGTTTGAAAGCAGACCACCTTAGTCTTTTCAAATGTTATAAAAAGGTTCCAGTGGAACCTGAGAGGGTAATTTTGTTTTGTTGAGAATGTTAAGCTTCTTTTAGACCCCATTTCATTAATTCTCCATCTTCTTTATTTCATCTGAATTGGTTGTAGCATGCCTAATATTCTTCTATTTTCTTAAGTTCAAAATTGGAGTTTGATATGATACATTTTTTTAACAGAAGCATTTAATGTGAAGCATCTCTTCCAAAGTTTCTTTTTATTGACAAAACACTCCCCTTCTAGTACCCCCTTTCTCTACCCCAGGCCTCCTCCCTCCCTGAGGCCTCAGTTTTCTCAAGGATTTGGCGCATCTCCTCCCACTGAGCACAGACCAGGCAGTCTTCTGCTATATCTGTGTCAGAAGCCTTGGACCAGATCCTTATGCTGCCTGGTTGGTGGGGGCTCAGTGTCTGGGAGCTCCCAGGGGTCTGGTTAATTGAGACTCTGGTCTTCCCATGGGGTCACCCTCCTCTTCTGTTTCTCCCATCCTTCTCCTAATTCAACCACAGGGATCACTGAGTTCAGTCCAATCATGGCTTGTAAGTATCTGCACCTTTCTCAGTCAGCTGCTTTTAGGGCCTCTCAGAAGACAGCCATACCAGGCTCCCATCTGTAAGCACATCATAGCATCGGTAATAGTGTCAAGCCTTGGTTTCTCTCCATGAGGTGGACCCATAGTTGGGCTGGTCACTGGACTGTCTTTCCTCAGTCTCTTCTCCATTTTTGTCCTTGCAGGTCTTTCTGTAAGGTAAAAGACATAATCAATAGGACAAATCAGAAACCTACAGAATGAGAAAAAAATCATCACTAACCCCACATCTGATTGAGGGATAATAACCAAACTATAAAAAGAACTCAAATAGCTAACCTCCAAAAAACCAAATAACTCAAAAATACAGTATAGAGTAAAACAGAGAATTCACAACAGAGGAATCTCTAATGGCTGTGAAACGCTTAAAGAAGAAATGTTCAAAGCCCTTAGTCTTCAGAGAAATGCAAATCAAAACAATCCTGAGATTCCACCTTACATCAATCAGAAAGAGAAACGATACAAAATCTCATGTGATAGCACATGCTGGCAAGGATGTGGAGAAAGAGGAACATTCTTCCATTGCTGTGGAATTGCAAACTGGTACAACCACTGTGGAAATCAATCTGGTGTTTCCTCAGAAAATTGGAAATATATCTACCTAAAGACCCAGCTATACCACTCTAGGGCACATACCCAAAATATGCCCACCATACTAGAGGAACATGTGTACCATGATGTTTATAGAGGTCATATTTGTAATAGCCAAAAGCTAGAAACAATCCAGATGTTTCACAATGGAAGAATGGATACAGAAAATAAGGTACTTTTACACAATGTAATATTATTCAGCTATTAAAAATGAAGAAATCATGAATGTTGCATGAATTTTGCAGATAAATGGATGGAACTAGAAAATATCCTGAGTAAGGTAACTCAGACCCAAAAGGACGCATATGTTATGTACACACTAATAAGTGAATATTAGGCAAAAAGTACAGAATACCTAGGATACAACACTCAGAATTAAGAACTTTAACAAGCAGAAAGGCCAAGTGAAGATGCTTCAATCCCATTTAGTAGGGGAAAGAAAGTAATCACTGGAGACAGAGGGTGGGAGGGATCCGGATGGGAGACGGGAGGAAAAGGGGAACAGGATCAGGTATAGGGGACAGGAGGGAGGCCCAGAGGGACAGCAGAATGAGTTGAAATATGCAGCCTCAGAATATGGGAGGTAGGGAGACCCTCTAGAAAATATAACAGACCTGACAGGTGAGAGACTCTCAGGACTCAATGGGAGTAACTTTAGATGAATTGTCCAACAGTGGGGAAAGGGAACTCTTAGAGTCCACCTACAGTAGATAGACGGGGTCTCAAGAGGAAGGATGGTGTTATCAACCCCACGGTCAAAATTTCTGACTCAAAGCATGCTTTGCAACCTCTTAGATAGGAACTTTTGATCCATGAACTTCCCTTTATCTATGCAGTGGAGTTGCTATATTGTAGGGCCTTAGTTTCGTGACAATTTTGGAGTTTTGGTATCTTTAAATAACAGAACTATTGTGAGAATGTGTTTTCATTTTAATCCCGAGTGTGCGTGATATAGGGCTACTTCAGATTGCCCACAGCAGCCCAGTATGATTTGTCTCGTGCTCTAGCAGGTGCATGCTTTTGCCAGCTGCAGATAGTTTCTGAGATTATGTGATATTTGGAACTGATTATGTGGTATGTAGATTCTGGAGACATTTTAGAGTATATAGAATTGTGAGGCACCTGAAAGGCAGGTTGTTGGTTGTTTGATGGTGGTTGGTCATTGTTGGTCATGGTTTACTAAGTAGTCATGCAAAAAGAATCAACGAGAAGAAATTAGACATCTTGACTGCAAAGATCAAACTTGCCCAAGGAACTCAATGTCCCTAATCAGCAGGAAGGAGTCTGACAATATCACCCATTCCTGACCCCTGACTTTATTCAGGGATCATTTTCTTCTCCTCTCTATATTTTTTATCTCTCTTATATAGTGCTAGAGACTTGAAAGTGTGGAAGAAAAGTGGTGGAGAAGGGTGGAAGGATGAAAAACCCACAAAGCAGCCAAAGGTCAATTACCCCATAGCTAACAGATACTCTGCCTATTTCTGTCAGTATCATTCTCCATTTAGTCTGAATTATATTGCATTTCTTTTCAGTTCTTGTAGTTTCTCCCATAAAATAAAGTAACTACTTTATTACTATTCTCATCCATCATATTTTGTATTATTTTCATCTTAAAAGAGCAACTCAATTAGTCTTTTTTTATATTTTACCTGTAAAATATGTACCAGTATAGCAATTATAATTGCTTTGTGTAATTATCATCTAATTATAACCTCTAATAATTTGATTGATAATTTTGACTACAATAAGTTATATTTCCTTGTTTCTTTCATGGATGTCAGATTGTAAATTTACTTGTTGGATGAGCAATAATTTTTGGTCTACTCAACTTTTTTTGTGTGTAAGGAACAAAATTTAATTACTTGAAAATATTTTGATGTTTTAAGTTATGTTTTAAAGATTTTTCTTAAGGAAGATCAGAATAGCATTAAGTCTAGTACTACTCTCCTAGAAGAGGCAAAATCTTTCTTGCCCCAGACTCCAAGAATAATAATATTGCCTGAATGGACCATGGGAATGACAATATTTTGGTTTAGTGTGAGACTGGGCACTTAGTTCTAACAAGTGGTTGACTATTTTTCTAGCATTTTCCTTAAGGTTCTGCTTTAATTAGAATTAAGCTAACTATTTTCAGAGGGATCGCTTCATCCTCTCTCTAGGGCACACTGCCTTTGATATGCAGTCAGACTTTCTTCCTCCCCTTTTAACCACAGCCTATAACCTTGGGATGTTAAGCCAGTGGGTTCACCTTAATGCCTTTTGGTTTTCTATCTCTTAGGGATTACTGTCTTTGTTTTTGGTTGTCTATTCTATTGTTATGTTCAAAAATTTTTGTCTTATGTTTTGCCTATTACTTTAGAAGGACACGGCTTTCCTTTCCTTATGGATGTATAGGAATCCAATAGATTGTTACTTTAGTGAAATTTCAGCACTTGTTGGATTTTTGTGTTAATGAGAGCCAAGGTCAATTTTGTCTCTCAATCACCCTTCACCTTTTTTTGAGACAGGTTTTTCTCCGCAACTTTTTTGGTGTGTAGCTCAGGTAAACAAAGCATTGGAAGTATGCCACTTTGAAAATTTGAATTCATTTTGATGTTTTAAGTTTTTTATTCTTCCTTTGTTTTAAATTTGAAATATAATTAGGTTATTTTTCTTAGAATCCTCCACCACATCCTCATCCCAACTCAGAGCTCATTAGGTACACTCAGTATATGCACGGGGAAGGCTATTGTCTGAAACTTGGAAGCCCACTAAGACCCACTTTTCTGAAGACAATAAACTCTTAAGCCAGCAGCCAGCTCCTCAGCTAGGAGTGGTGCTTTGTCAGCATCTGTGTTGAAATTCTGACTGGCTTAATTTCCTGAAGGTTAAAAAGAGATGTTGTGATTTCCTGAGTACCATTTCTTCGTCTAATGAATCTCTTCACTGTTTTCTAAAAAAATGTGCTATAGATATCCATTTAGTACTGAACATTTTTTCCAACTAGGGTCTATGTATTAATCCCCCATAATTTCTCTAATGAAGGTAAAAAAAATTGGGCATTTTAAAAATATATTTCAATGAAAATTATCTGAGCCTAGAATATATGAAAATTTATTAGACACTGTTGTCCATGGAAGGCTGTAGATACAATAGCAAGGGAATCTTGTTCTGAAATTTCTCATGGATTAGTAGGAGAATTTTGAAGTTTTCTGTCCATACGTAATTTTCTTATTTATTCAATAGTGATAATAATATCCATATTCATATTATTGTGACAGTCACTTACTAAATAAATTTCAGTCTACTTTGAAGAAAATAAACATTGCATATAATTATATAATTTCTTTAAAAGTTTTATGATTTAGCTTTATAAAATGTTTATTATAAGTATTTTTACAGTACTTACTATATTGCTTTTATCATTCATAGGTAATGCCCAAACTATGAAAACATCAAGAGTTTCAAAAGATTATAAATGACTTATGTAACTAATATTAGAAAATATTTGTATGTTTAGTTCATCTAGACTCACCTAGCTTTCTGCCTATGTACCTATCTTCTTATCTTTAGTGACTTTTCTATATAATTCAATAAGGTTTAAATTAAAAATGAAAGAGCATAAGGAAAAGCAAAAGAACCATGTCTTAATGACAGACATTTTTGCAGTATTGATACCAAATTGTGGGGCCCATTGCCTTTAAAAGCATAACTTCAAACACAATACTGGATTTGTTTTAAATGTAGGTATGGAATTGCCAAGAAGAATCTTTTCCCATTTACATCAAAGATGAAAGCAGATTTGTGATAATGCCCAGGCTATTTTCCTGTCATGATAATTGGACTATTCACCAAACTGAATTAAGAACAGAGGGATGAGTAGGGAGCCTGCCCATTTATACCTTCCCACATATCTAACCAGTGGTGAAAATGTTAGCTTGCAGTTGATGCCATCAGAAACACTTTTGCTTTCATGAAACGCCATATGCATTTATATTTCCATGAGAATATATTATTGTAAGATTATGGGATACATCTACACTGATTTAGCAAATAGAAGCAGAATTTTGACTTGGTAAGACTTGTTCACCATTTTATTTGTTTAAATTCACGCTAGTGCTGAAGGTCTGTCAAATCCAGTTTTGAAATTTGGTGTGTGAGCGTGACAAATCTTATCTATGGTGCCGGTGCCATTAGGAGGGTTTCCAGATAAAATACAAGATGCTTAGCTGCATTTAAAATTCAGATGAACAATAAATACTTTTTTTTTGGCGTGTGTATGTTCCGAGCAACATTTGAAAGATACACTAAAATATTAATTTCCAAAAAATCTGAAATTCAAATGTATTTCTGTTCCTTAGTTCTGGCAATCCTGTTATTTGTCAGTCACCGTCAGTGTCAGCTCCTTTTTCGGTAGCCATTGTAGACCCAGATTTAAATTATTCTCCCTCAACTACATCTATCTTTGTAATGTCAATACCTCTTCAGGTAACTGTTTCTAGGTTTTTCTGCCTTCCTTATTGTTTTTATTTTTAAAAATTTATTGTGGGGTGTGTGTGTGTGTGTGTGTGTGTGTGTGTGTGTGTGTGTGTGCTAGGTGTGTACAGTCCCCTGGAGGTAGAGTAATAGGCAGTTGAGACATTTGACTTGGGTGCTGGGAACTGAACCCACGACCTCTGATAAAGCAGCGCACTTTTGCCCATTGAGCTACCTCCCTAGCGTATGATCCATTTGTTTTTGTGACCCTTGATTCTCATTACATTGACTACACTTTTACATGATTATCAGTTAGGCCTCAACATTCCAACTAAATGCGCTTTTCTGTAATCCTCCTTTCTAAATATCCCATCTCCAACCATTCTTGCTTTTCTAACACTTGACTTTTGCTTTGAAAATAAATTAATGCCTCAAAAGTTTTTGCTTTCCCTTCCATTCTGTTATCTCCATCTTTAACGTCATTAGGTTTTTTTTCCTATTATTTACTCATTCAGTGCACTTCATAGTCCTATGTGGTACAGAATTACTGTTACAAGGAGCAGATGTTCGGAACTTAGAGAGAGCCCTTCCTGGCTTTTACAATGTACCAGCTATAATTTTTGTCAAGTTACCTTGTATTTCCATTGCAGATCTCTGTAGAATAAAAGCAGTAATGAGACATGCCACATAAAGTAATTTTCTTGATTAAACATTGTATGTAAAGCACACAGACTATTTCCTTCTGGTACATGACATGCATTATAACTTGGCATTTTGTTAGCAGAATCATCACCATCGTCATCAACAAGACCTAAATATCTTCATACTTTCAATTAGCTGTCCTTCAAAACTTATTTACCCTGTACTGTACTCTGTATATGTACATTTAAAAGAAAAGCTTTGTTTTTGGTTGAGAAACATGAACCTCAGCTTGCACCTCTATTCTGTCCAGCACCGGAACTACATCCCAGAGCCTCATCCCACCCTGTATTTTCTTTGCTGACCAGCTCTGGTCATCTCCTCATCTCCTCTTGCATTTTGGATTTGCTTTGCTGAGAAAACGGATTGATAGAAGAAACCTTCCACAGACTCACTACCTCATTTTCCTACTCAGAGTCCCTCTGCCATCCTTTGACCCCAAATCTCCTCTTATTTGTCCTTAACCTTACCTATCTTTGCATCTGCATCATGTCTCTCCCTTCTTCTATGCTAAACACCTAAGAAACATTACAAACTATCACACCCAAATGCCATGTTCTTGACATCTTCAGAAGATCACCAATATCCCATGTTCCAGCTTCATACTTGCAATTGCTTGGCATAAATACTTTGTTCCCTATTTTTTTCTCATAGTGAATGTCTTCTACACAAAGCCCTGACATTTCCTCCTACATAGAAAAGTTAATTTACCTAATCTTTTTGTCTTCTAGTCTGGAAACACTAAAGAACAGAGAGAAATGCTTACCAAAATTCAGGGAAGAATTAAATTATTTCATGAAAACCAGCGGTACTCATGTTTTATGCAAACACTAACAAGTAATTGCAGAATTGATTCAGAATGGGCTAACATAGGCAAACTCATATAGGTACAAAACATCACAGGCTTAAATCTCATCAGATGCACATCAACAAAAAATAAAATATATGATTTCCCCTAGACTTTTAGAAAACTGCTTTTTTTTTTGAACTGCTTGTGTAACACCCCTTGAAAGTACCTAGAATAAAGAAAGGGGGATGGTTCACTGTACTTAAAGTCTAAGAAATATATTGGGGCTGGAGAGATGGCTCAACAGTTAAGAGCACTCACTGCTCTTCCAGAGATCCTGAGTTCAATTATCAGAAACCACATGGTGGCTCACAACTATCTGTAATAGGATCCGATGCCCTCTTCTGGTGTGTCTGAAGACATTAACAGTGTACTCCTATACATAAAATAAACAAATCTTTAAAAAAAGAAATATATTAAATGTCTTCTACATTCATTCATTCATTAAGTAGTTATTAAATTCTATATACAATGTATGGTATACTAAGATTTGTATGGGTCATAATTAAAAGAGTCTGCTACAGTAATTTTATGTTAAAAAAGTAAGAGAATCATTGTACGTAAATGACTGTAAACCCAACACCTTTTTTCTTTGAATGGACAGTCCCTTTTGGATTAAGTTATAGCAATCACAGTTTTTCCCTTTTAGTATGATATGACGTCAGCATTTAGGACTCGCTGAAAAGGAAACACTGAAGTTCATTGGATTAAGTCAGTCTTTTGCTCAGATTTCTTCACACAGTTTCCTACCTAAGTGGTCAGTCTGATGTACCCTCATTTTCAGTATTTTTCGGTGCAAATAAACCCGTAAAAGATTCTCTTTTTCCTAGAGGAGTATTTTACATCTTAAGTGGACTGCAAGACTGTGTCTCAGCATGGGTGTGTGGAGTTTGCATGCATGTGCACCGGGAATGCTGGGGAATCACAGGCACAATCTGCCTTTCTACCACAGACAGGTGACTTGACTTCATTCCTTAGCCTTAAACATGCTTTTCAAATATGAGTGAGGAAGGAAGGAGCAAAGGAAACGGAAAATCCTTTGGCTGATGGAGTAGCCCCAGAAAATAAACTTCTATTCTGATAAATTCTTTGTAGTAAATAAATTATGCCTATTCTTATGACTGTGACAAGAAAATATCCAAGTGATTGAAACTTCATGTTCAAGGCATGTAATAAATGCCATGTTATATTACTACAGTAAAAATAAATGTATTTGGCCATAACTCAGTTCATTGTCATTACTGTGTCATAAGAGTTTCTCAAGTATGCCTTATACAGAGTCCTTGTAATATATTAGAAACAGGTAATCATTACTTGTTTGACTGGTAGCCTATATCATTAGCTCTGGCCACAATGAAAAAATCATATAAAAGGTTGAGACTATTTAATGAATTCATCCTCTTTGAGGAAAATCACTTGAATGTTTACTATTCAGAGGTCAAAGTCCGTAACTGCAGACTAAAACTTTATAGCTTTCAGGTTGGAAGATCCTGACTCCACCGTGAAAGTAGATGGCATCCGTTTAGAGATTATAGACTGTCTCCTTCATGTGAAGGAAATAACTGGATTACAGGGCAGCTTGGGGCAATTGGATCCTACTGACTTTGAAGCTCACGGTCACAGAAAGGACTTGACATCACTTAGTAAAGTCTCACTCCACACAATCACGACTTCTATACTCATGCCCTGCTTCCTGAATCCAAAAAGTCAATAATACTTGGTTAATTTCCTTGAGTATAGCAGATATGTATCTGTGTTTTTATTGAGAAAAAGTTTATTTTGGTCCATTTTGATGAATGGAAATAGATAACTCATCAATCAATCATAGTTTACTTAGTAAACTTTGCAGAACAATTCTTTTATTTATATTTAAAATCCATGATCGCCAAATTGAATAGCTTTATGTTTTAACACACTGTTGTCTTATTCATGCGTTTATTGTCATTCATAGTCAACTTCACTTACAGTGGTTATATATTCTTCTAAAAAAACTTTAGCCCTTTTTTTTGTAGTGTGAGATATCTATTATTAATGAAATATTGGTGTTTTTATTCCCCTTGAATTGTCTTGAAAGAACTGTGTTCTCTTATTTAGAAAGAAAAAAGTTCTTTGGACAGGAGTATTCTTACAGAAAAATCATTATATCCACATATGTTCATAAGATACACTATTAAACTTAGTAGTCCCCTCACACGTGAGCTCCAGATATTGTTGCTTTAATGCATTCCCTCACTACTTTGATAAAAGCCTTAAGATGTTACCAGTAGTTCTTTGATGATTTCCTCTGATGTTACAGTACCTTTCTTTTTTTTTCCCCTCAAAAAAAATCTGTTTTGCATAAACATGAGAAGTCAAGGCAGTTTGAATTAACGAGTAAAAATATTCAAGTTTTAGCAACAAGAATACATCTATTGCTAATCAATTCTCTCCCACATTGTAGCTATCTCTTTCTCAATGTAAGGAAATTTTATTTTATATTTCCAGAAAATACGAACAATTAGCTTTAAAACAAGTCCAAATACGTCATTCAACTTTATAATTTTGAGGTTTGTTCAGCAGTGTGCTACTGAATTAATGAGATTTTTAATGGAATTTAGAAAGAGGAGAATCATATTGACCTAGATATTGACTTATTCTGATTCATTTCTGTCACCCTACTCCTGAATGAGCTCCACATTCTGCTTGATGACTGAGACTGCTTTAAAAAAATGTTTAGTTTTTAGCTTCCAGGTACTCTCTGGGGATTATGTGTAATAACAAGCTATTGTAGATTATTTATTATACCCCAAACTAAGTTTAATATTTCTATTGGGCTAAACTGTTAGCAAGTCACCCATGAACTCAAATTTGTCTACTTTAACACTACAATTGGTCTTCTATTAAACATCTCCTGTTCAGAATTGAAGGGTATTAGCCAAAGTCCACTAATTCATTATCGATGTGGAAGGTCATCTACTTCGTACTGCTTCTCTTTGTTTCAACATTCAGTCATCGTCAGCGGTGCTGCGTCTCTCTAAGCCAACATAACCTATTTAGTTGTCTCCTCATCATGTATATAGAATGCAGCTCTTCCAATGCTTATGCTGTTATATGTTTTTGAAGCTAAGAATGTTCTTCCCACAGCTCTATTCTAGGAAAGAATGCCATTCTGCCAACTCCCTGTGGTACCTGTGGGATTACACTTTGCCATTGTGCTGAAATACCGCTTTCCCGTCTCCTCCTGTACTATGTGAACTGATGATTTAGACATCTAAAAGCTGACTGTGTCTGATATGCTCATCTGATTTTTACCCCTAAAAGTGAAAGTTACTAGGTTTCACTCCCTCCTTTGTCCCTTCTCTGTCATACCTGTTCTCATTCTCTCTAGACTGCCAGCTTTGTGCCTGCAGCAGAAGGGGAATGTTTTTAGGTCAGTGCATTGTGAGTGAGAGGGGTATCTCTTTTCCTTTATTTTGGGGGCTGCCTCATCTTGTAGTGTCTTGTTAAAGTCATCAACAGTCAAACTGATTGCATGTGGGCCAGTGTGCACAGGTTCATGCACCTTTGTTTCAGAGATTGCATTCATAGTACAGAAACACCATAAGGAATGTAAAACCTGTGACATTCATTTTTTTTAAAGCTCTATCCGCTTTGTATTAAAACTGGACAGTGAAGTACAATTTCCCACATGCGTAGCAAGGACTAGACACAAAAGCAAAAGTATCTCTTATGAGCACACCATTGCTTGTTAGGTCTTTTCCTATGGTCTACCAAAGTCACCACGAATAGTCAGTTTTCTCTTGTTTAATATGGAAGTTCTTCTAGGGTCTAATTTTCCAATATTCTAATTTTATAACCTCTAAAGTTTGTTTTGTAAACCACTGGATTTTATAGCCCATGCAAAAGAAAGTGCCTGGCAGTCAATGCATAGGTTCTACTTGCTTGAAACCAGAATGGATATTATGATAAAGTCGCATTTCTATTCTAAAATGTTTGATATTCTTTCTCTTACCTTTTGAAATTTCTTCCTTCATTTTGCTTTCTTTTGCCTTCTTGGCATCATTAGCTGTACCCTACTTCCTCATTAGTTGTTAATAGCAAAATGAAAGGATACATCACAGGCCATAGTATAAATGTGTTATGTTAAAAAATAAGGTCACTCAAATATCAACCAATGCAGTTAGTGTATTTAATATAGGTAGTTAGTATAGGTACACCCATTGGTATACTCTACAGAATAATGATAATATAGATACACTTGCACGTTGTATTTTTTAAAAGTTTGTTCTAGTTTTGACAATATTGTCCATATAAGGATTTTATTGTGATCAACTTCATACCCCCATTTCTCTTTATCTCATCATTCCTGATGACTTATACTCCCCTGAACAAGCTCCCTTCCCACCTCCATGCTTCTTTTGGGTGAAGAGTTTGTGCAAGTGATCATGTTAGATTTGTATTCTGAGAAGGGAATATATATTAAAAAGGAGCATATATAATTTAGTCAGTGTCCTTAACCACTGAGAAATCTCTTCTGTTCCATTCCAGGTCATTTTTATACTCCTCTGAAATATACACATGTGTAGAGTTCTTAACTATAGTTTGATCTTCAGTTGATGCTACAATCACTTTCAAGTGTTTGGCTCTCTTCTTCCTCCTTCCCTCTGTTATTCTTCTCTGATCTCTTCCTCTTATCTCTTATTTTTAGTTACTGTAAAGGATGACAGAAAGCTTGTAGTTTATTTGATGGTCTCAGTTTGTTCACTATATGGCACTATAGAAGAGACATGTTTTGACAAAAATGTAATTCTTGTGGACAAGGCAGATTTTCATAGCCACTGTTCCAAGTAAATCAAGTTCTGCCTTCATAGCTTGTGTTAGAGTTGCATGTTAGTTATTTTTTAGAAGCAGGTAGAAGCATTGAGGGCTTTGAATAGAAAATGATAAGCAGAACTGTTGATGATCACTTTGCAAAATCGTCAAAAGCTGCGTATTACTTCTGCATTCCAGGTTCTACTCCACTGTGATAAAATCACATTTGGAGATGAGGGTCTTTCATCCTAGGTCCTCAAGTGACCAGAAGGTGCAAAGCTTCTCCATCGATTCACACACACACACACACACACACACACACACACACACACACACACACACACACAGAGAAAGAGAGAGAGAGAGAGAGAGAGAGAGAGAGAGAGAGAGAGAAAACAATTTCTGAAGTTGTTATGGCAGCATATTGCATCCTATTTTGTCTGACAGAAATAATTTTCAGTTGCAAAGGACTATAGATACTTGTAAGTTTTTTTTTTAATCTCTAGAGAGCTGCTGTGTCAATCATAAGAGATGCCATCTCATTTGGAACACCCTAATAGTGCAAAGAAAGAATATACAATTTTATTTATATTACAAATAATGCGTCAGTTCTTCATCTGCCATACTCAGAATAGATGGAAGATGGGATAAGATTTTTTTAAATTTGATTACTTTTGTATATAACACTTCTTTTTTAATACTAAGTTTATCTTCTCTTCACTAAGGTCATATTAACTTCAAAATTGAAATGCCTTTGGGAGGAAGGATATTTTAATTCTTATCAGTCATTTATTCCTTAATGAATAAGGTATGTAATGAATTTGAGTATTTTCTAAAAATGGATTTTGGATAGCAGGGAAAATGAAGAGATATTAAGGGACCATGGCACCTGTTGGAAACAAGAAAAAGTACACAGAGATTGTTGAAGACTAATTTTGTCTATTTCAAATTCTTAGTTGGGTTTGGTTTTTGTTTAATACTCTTGTGTATGTCACAATTAAATATAAGCTCTAGAGAAATTTTAACATCCTTAGTATTATAGAAAATTAATTTGTATTTATGCCATAAGGGTTTCTAGGCTCTTGTTCTTCAAAACTGAGTTGTTGGGGACAGCAAACTTTGGAAAGTCATTTGTTTACTTTGAGTGGGTTTTTTTTTTCTTTCTGCTATCTATGGAACAATGGTGTATGTGTACACTTCTGCTGAAATTGATGAGACACCAGGGGATTGATCTTTCCCAATTTCATTGACATGGATGAAAAGCATTTAGAAGTGAAAACATCCCAGTTCGGAAATTCTGCAGTAATGTACCAGCATGGAACATGTGTTTCTGTAGAGAACGTTTCTAGTCAAGCACATCGTCAATTTGAGAAAGAAAATTTTAGTGCAATTTTAAAGATATTTTAAATGTTCATAATATTTTACTTATTAGTATTCGTAGTTTACTCATACTGGACCTAAGATCAGACTTGTAATTTACTGCTTATCTTATCCAGTCAACATTTAGTCCTAATACATATAAAAAAGGGATTTTAATTTTCTAATTTCTGCTCTTCTCCAAAGTCCCAATCAAACTTTATGATTTTTTTTTAATTTTTTGCCAGTGATCTTATGTATAACATTAATCTCTCTAGATATAGCTTCTATTTCCTAGTAAATGAACCAACAGTTCTATCTGTTACATTTTATTTTTTGGTTTGTTTTCTGTGGTCATATTGATTTCAGATTTTGTGTTAGGACATTCATTGTTTCCTTTGCTTTAACATTTTAGAAGATTTTAAAACTCTTTACAGTGCTTTATATCGAAGTGTTTCAATAAAATAATTATACCATTAACTAAGGATATGAATAACTAACACATACACACATGCTAGAAATCTTATGGCATAACCATATTCCATGAGCAAAATTAATTGTCATTAAAAGGATGCCTTCCCAAGGACTACTGACTTTTGAGAGCTCAGCGAAGTAATCTGAAGTAACAGGAAATATAATTTTTTGATCATGCTTTTCACAATAGCCACGAAATATAAAATATCTTGGGGTAACTCTAAACAAGCATGTGAAATATCTGTATGGCAATAGCTTCAAGTCTCTGAATAAAGAAATTGAAGAAGATCTCAGAAAATGGAGATCTCCCATGCTCATGGATTGGCAGAATTAACATAGTAAAAATGACCATCCTACCAAAGGCAATCTACACATTCAACACAATCCCCATCAAAATCCCAACAAAATTTTTCAAAGACATGGAAAGAGCAATTTTCAAATTCATCTGGAAAAGCAAAAAACCCAGATTAGCAAAAACAATTCTTAACAATAAAAGAACTGCTGGGGGAATCACCATCCCTGACTTCAAGGTGCTACAGATTGCATGGTATTGGTACTGAAAAGGACAGGTTGATCAATGAAATAGAATTGAAGACCCAGAAATAAAACTACACACTTATGGACATTTGATCTTTCACAAAGAAGCCAAAAATATACAAGGGGAAAAGAAAACATCTTCAATAAGTTGTGCTGGTCTAATTGGCAGTCTATATGTAGAAAACTTAAAATGAACCCATATTTGCCACCTTGCACAAAGCTCAAGTCCAAGTGGATCAAGGACCACAACATAAAATCAGATACACTGAATCTAATGGAAAAGAAAATGGGAAAGAGCCTTGAACGCATTGACACTGAATGTCTAACATCTGATAATTTTAGTAAAAATACTCATAGAATCCATTTACAAAAGTTGCTGGCTGCCACGTGACAACCAGAAACTTCTCTATGTAATTAATTAATATTCTTAACTTAAGCATTATCTTGTGATGTTCTTTGCCTTCATGGCCACTGAAAACTACAGTCATTCTTTTCTTTTCATTTCTCACCTCAATGTTTCTGTCTTTCCAAAGGCCAGGTCTACAAAAATAATCTCACCCTAGCATCAATTTTACTTTCTATTTTATATATTTTCTTACTTTATTTTCATGACCTACCTAACTGAAAGCACAAGTGATTTATCCTTTATAACTAACTGGGTCAGAGTGGTTGGAAGGTAAAAACAGTCTTTATGCACATATTGCCCCATATATAGCAAGCTATTATGGACTACCATGAATAACATACAATCTTACTTTTTTGTAGTCCTTTTTGGTGATAGAATTGTGTCTAAAGTATGGGTATCCTTTTATTTCAACAGGATGTGTACTAACAACCCAATTAAAATGTGTGTGTGTCACCAGGCTAAAGTTTCAGGTGACAAATGTACATGTATAATGTCATTCAATAATGCATTCTGGTAGGTTGTTATAAAATAAAACAAGTAGATATCAATAGATGCATAAGAAAGTGGCCAAAAAATATTTTTAAAAAACTAACAGGGCTCTTTGATAGTTTTTTAAAAATAAGTTAATATAATTTAAATATAAGGCTCAACAATTTACATTTGAGTTCAAACTTATTTCCAATCAAATAACCATAGACAAATATTGATGATCAAATTCTTTAAAAATGTAGCACATCCATACCAAAAAAATCATTGTACAATAATAAAAACATCATCAGGCAAGATGCTAAACCACGCAGGGCACTTAAATGCATTTATTTTTTGCTTTACATTTTCTTTTGAAAAATTCTTTGTTTTCTTTTGAGGACCAAATATTGATTTTATTTTATTTTATTATTTTTGTTTAAAGTATGTTACCAGTGGCTGCTCCAGCTGACAGTGCTTCTCTCTCATTACATTTTATTAAGTAATTTAATTTACATCCCATTTGCAGCTTCCTCTCCCTTCTCTCCCGACTAGTCTCTCTCTCACCTCCCGTCCTGCCCCACTGATCCCTTCTCCCCATGGAAGGCTTCCCATGGATATCAATCGACCTTGGCCTATCAAATTGCAGTAAGACCAGGAGCATCAGCTGTAGAGTGAAGCCTCTCAGAAGACAGTTATGTTAGCCTTTTGCCTAAAAGATGTGTAGGGATAAAAAAGAAGCAGAGATTGAGGGGATGGCCAACTAATGACTGGCCCAACTTGAGACACTCCCCTTGGAAGAGAGCCAAGCTGACATTATTAATGTCAGTTATATTAATGACAATATAACTCTGCTATACTTGCAGACAGGAACCTAGCATAACTGTTTTCCCAGAGGCTTCGTTCAGCAGCTGATGGAAACAGATGCAGATTCATAGTCAGCCATTAGGGGGAGCTCAGTGAGACTTGTGGATGAGCGGGTGGAAGGATTGAAGGTCCCAGAGGAGATGGGGACTCCACAAGATTTTCAGAGTAAACTCACCTGGGCGGATGAGATCTTGCAGAAACTGAGCCACCAACCAAAGAGCTTGCATGGGCTGGACCTAGGCCCTCTACACATTTGTAACAGATGTGCAGCTTGGTCTTCATGTGGTCCCCTAACAATTGGAGCAGAGGCGGTCTCAGACTCTGTTGTCTGCCTTTGGATCCCTTTTCCCCTAGCTGGGTTGCCCTGTAGGAGAGGATGTTCCAGGGCAGGTTGGTACCCATGGTCGGGTTTCCTTTTACCTGAGGAGAAGGGGAGGGTAAAGGAAGAGGGACAGATGGGGGTATGACTGGGAGGAGAGGAGGGAGGGGGCTGTGATAAGGATATAAAATGAACAAGAAAAACAACAACAACAACAACAACAACAACAACAACAACAACAAACACAACAGCTAGGAATATCTGCATCTTCTCTTTCTGAGGCTAGATGAAGAAGCTCCAGTTAAGGACAAGAGATCCAAAAGCAGATTAACAGAGTTAGAGACAACCCTTACCCTCAGGTTAGGAGTCCCACGTGAAGACCCAGCTGCACGACTTTTACGCATGTGCAGAGGGCCTAGGGCCATCCCGTGTATACTCTCTTGTTGACAGTTCAGTCTCTGTGAGTGTTTATGGGCCTAGATTAGTTGATTCTGTAGGTTTGCTTATTGTGTCCTTGACCCCTCTGGCTCCTTCAGTCCTTTCTCCCATTCCTCTACAGGATCCCCCAAGCTCCACTTAATATTTGGCTGCGGATCTCTGCTTCAGTTTTGATCAGTTGCTGGGTGAAGCCTCTCTGATGACAGTTATGCTAGGCTCCTTTCTGTAAGTATAGCATGATTTGATTAATAGTGTCAGGGGTGAGCTCCCTCTCCTGGCATGGGTGTCGATCTGGGTGTGTCCCTTGTCAGCTCTTCCATCAAATTCTGCTCCATCTTTTCCCCCTGAACGTCTTGTATGCAGGAGAAATTGTGGGTCTGAGGTTTTATGGTGGGATTGATGGCCCAATCTCTCCATTGTTAAGTCTTGCATGGTTAGAGGAGTTGGCAAACTCGGACTTCATATCTCCTACTGTTAGGAGTCTTAGAGTCAGCCTCATAAATGCCTGGGAATTTCCATTGTTCTAGATTTCTAACTGTTCCAGAGGTGCACACTCCCAATCCAGTTGTGTCTCCCAGGACTCTTTCCCTCTATCCTTCCCCAGCCTCATCTGCCCTGTTTGGAAACAGACCCTCCCTCATCCAGTCCCTTCTCTCTACTCTCCCCTCATGTCTAATCTATTTTCCCTTCTCAGTGAGAGTCAAGCATTCCCCACTTGGGCTGTCCTTGTTATTTAGCTTCTTTGGGTACTAAATTTATATCATTTCCACCCTCTCTGTTTTCCAATTTTTTTCCATGAGAGTCCCTTCAAATTCATGGCCTTTTCTTTAATTATTGTTACACATGCTTATATAAAAACAGTCTATTAAATCCGTTTAGTCTTGTTTATAAGTGTATTTGTTAAAGACTGAGCTGGATTGAATAAACTTATCAGGAGGTTCATCCCTAAAGAACATCGATTCTCTTTTGTCTTTGCTGTCATTAACTGCCTGCATTTCTCCATCTGGGGTGCGGCCTTGTGAGATTTCTTTTATCCACATCGGCATGTCATCTGGTGTTGTCACTGTGCACATCTTGTTCAGGCAACCATGTTTTTGAAATTTTATGCGTGCAGCTTCTCTATGATATTCAGAAGACAATATAACAAACACTGTTTTGCACTTCCTTTGATACACAGGCAGAGGTAAGCCATGAGTTGTTTTAACTCGTTCTATCTACTATGTGACAAGACTTATTCTGAGGAATCACAGTCGCTGGGTTGATGTAGGCCCGAGTCCACCCCTCTGCAGGGAACAACTGCTTGGGGAGGCTGAACAAGGGGAGTTTGTCTGCACTTGTCTCATGCCACTGCAGGGCCAGCAGGTCCTAGGCTATAGAGAAGCACCAAAGCACTACACAGGGGCTGACAAGAAAGCTCAGTGAGAGATGTGGGAAAACCAGATGGGGGTCCCTAGGCCTGTGAAGAGGCTGGGGCCCAGGGGTTCTCAAACTCTTGGACATCCAGGCACCATTGGGAGTTATAGAAGAGCAGAGAACAGAGTTAGGGACAGCGTCTTTACTGGGAAGGGGTGTAGGAAGGGGAGCTCTGGCTTGTTCCAGTGGGGTGTTTGTCCTTAGCTTGATAGAGGGAGGCTTAGTGGTGGTTGTGGCTGGGAGCACAGAGCTCTAGGCTCTGACTCTGCTTCTCATGGCAGATCTTGATGGAAAGAGACACTATGTGCTGGTTCTGAACAGTTTATTGTCATGGTGAAAAATGGATGTGTAAAACCATACCCCACTTCTCAGGGTGGGCCTGAGATTAACTGTCTTTTGCAGGGAGGAATGTCTGGAAAGGGAAACTTATTGGGTAAGCCCTGTGAACCCCTAGGTACCTCATTAGCATGGAGAACTCTGTCTTGGGTCTACATGACCTGTAATCATGTCTGTTTTATGTGAGAAGCATGGCACATGTTGTAAGTCAGGAGTCTGGCAGGGGGCTGAGAGTTGCCTAAGCCTCAGGCGTGTGCCCAGCGAGTCTCTGGGTCTCAACCTGCTCTACCTTACACAACTTCCCTGACATGGTTTTACCTACCACAGGTTGATGTTTGATTTTTGCTTCCATAGACATGCTGCCTTTTTTTCCTTTGAAAAAATACACGGAGGAAAATCAAGTTATAAGAAAGAATATATTTGGAATCACATTTCTAAAATCTTTCAGTTCACAATGAGTTGACTTATACCTTGGGGCTTATAAGGTGACTTGTGGGACAAATGACTATCAGAAAAAAATCTGCTCACTCCAAGGCCAGAAGATAAACACATAAGGACCTCCAAAGCATGTCCCAAGTAGCCAAAGGCCTTCCAGTATGTCTTGTTTCTTCAAGTTTCCATAATTTCCTAATATTCCGAGCTGGGACTAAGCTTTTAGCCCATGAGCCTTTGAAGAACATTGGAGATTTGAGACACAGTAATACCCTGTACCTTAATGAACGTCACCTTTATTTCCATTAGACAGAAGTTTTATCAGAGTCAAGGTCAGGAGTCCAGAAGATAAGAGGACACTGCATGTATTTCAATTTTAGTAATTGAAAAGAGAAGGAAATGGAAGAGGATGCCTAATTGTATAGAAGGATGTCTTGCTGTGGTACCCTGAAAACACATGTAGATGAAGGCAGTGAGGCCTGTTACTCTATACAATTAGTGTTCACTGATACAAATGGAAGAAGACATTAAAGGCTTATTAAGCACATGCTGTTGATATGGAAAATAGCTTGGAACTGGAAAAATACTGCCACTAGTAGTATCAATTGATAAATCTAGTTGAGGTGCTCTGGTCAGTAGTTTTTAGGAGCTTGACTAGATTGAATTTAAGAGAAAGCATAAAATGTGAAATCACAGACAGCAAGCACAAACTTTTCAGGGGCTTCCAAATGGAGACAAAGAAATAGATGTGCTACTGCAGTCATCCATTTGTGGATTGTCAAAGCACACCATTACTGCAACAGAACTGGGAAGTCACGAATGACTTGTAACCCAAATACTACGAAATTTTTATTACTAGGTGCTTTACAGGAAAAGTATATCAAATTTTGTTATAGAAAACATTTGTGTTTTGTTTTGAAAATTAGACTACTATACTTACTCTTGATCTGGATTCTTATTAGAGTCATTTGTGTTTCTGGATAAAAGCGCATATTTTAACCCCTGACATCAACAAAGTCTGATTGAGAAGGAAGAAAGAAAGGAAGAAAGAAAGAAAGAAAGAAAGAAAGAAAAAGGAAGAAAGGTGATAACTTATTTGAGAGGCAGCTTTGAGGATCAAGAGGAAAGCTAATATACATATGTATATATATATATAAATATACATATACATATATACTTACATATACATATACATATATAATATACATATGTATATATATAAAACAAATGTATGTAACAAACACTATATATACACATATAAACACACATATCAAAAAATCAATTTTATCTTTCTGTCTAATATACTTGGGAAGATCAATTATTCTTGGTCAAGGTTTAAGTTATCATGAAGTCTTTGAGAGCAAATTAGGAAGTAAGAAAACTTGCATTATATAAAATTCGGGAAATAGTCTTAAAGCAAAAGCTCAAATGACAACTATTCTAAGTCAGAGTGTAATTCCTAACTGACAAGAGGGCAAGGCCAGTGTTCTGAAGAAACTTACTTGTAAGGCAGTATGTGTTGCAATAACTGTGGGGTCTTAGTCCACTGAGCTAATAACCACACACTGCCATTGTGATTCTGGGGAAAAATGTTTATTATGGGGCAATAACGGCGTGAATGAGAGAATTTTTACTGTCGCCACACCACTGTGGAGTAGTTCTGCTGGAATGTTGTTTCTCAAATTAGTAGCACTTTTCTGATAAAGAAAGGAAGTCGCCTTAACGTGAAACTGCTGTGTCATTTCTTCTTCCTTAACCGAAATTCCAACCAGAGTTCAGGAAATGCCCTACAGGGCGACTTCTCTTTTCTCCTTCCTCAACTGAGTGGATTCCAAGCTGTTCAGACCATGCATTCCTCATGAACAGACCCCTTGACTTTTGTGCTTATGTTGAGGGACGAGGGACTGTACTGTGGAGCTGTTTGCAGCCGTAATGACATGACACAGCTAGAACCCAATCAGTGCTGGTAGGTAACCAAACCGGAAGGTTAATTTTCTATGCTTTAAACAGATATGAAGACAAGTTCAATCGATACCTGCTTTGCCTTGATAATGTGCATAGCTCGCTTGTAATTAGGGTTTTTATCTCGCATGATAACCAGGTAGCAGGCTCTTAGAGCAGCCAACCTATGATTTGCTCTAATGTGGATGAGATATAACTGGAATGCTATTAATGTCTTATTTTAATCAAGATGTGCAAATCACTGTTTTGGTTCATGATAACCTAGGGAATTTATTCCTCTAGTTTAATATTTTCAGATATTTATTAAATGGGAATGTAATCTAGCATTTTATTGCATCATATGCTATTTTATGAGTAAATGTTAATTTCTGTTTACATTCTTACTATGTCTGTTTTATTGGTTTTAAAGGTAAGAGTGTATAAGTTTTATTCTTAGCAGATAATAACACCAGACAGGATTTTAGCACGTGTTCTTTTCCCAAGGCTAGGCTATGCTATTCTTTCATACTTAATATAGATCTAACTATTTTGTTTAGGAGATTTCAAGTATACTAAACCAGTAACTTTTAAAGTAATAATTTTAAATTGGAACAAGGTCCTAACAATTAGGGCTAGGGCTGTTTCTCTATATGTGTATGAATATAAATATAGAAGCGTTAATATATGTATATGTACATATATTTGCTTCTGTGGTTATTCCATATCGTCAATACTATTCTTGTTTCAGTAGGAATAGACACTTTGAGAGCAATAATGAACCTGAGATAATATTTAATTTTGTTTGAGTAATTCATCGGTAATTTATTTGCCAGAAGCCTCATTTAGTGATAAAGAGTTTTCAATGTACTTGACAATTTTTACCCGTTCAAAGGCCATGTCAACAAAACAAGCTAAAACAGAATGCTGAGTTCAGCAAGATCATGAGGGAAGGGTACTTCACTTGGATCTTACATGAAACTGATTGTGGCCAGACACTTTCAAGTAGCGTTTGAATTAAATCTTTTCTGTATTTGGTGGAAGCAACCTTAAATAGGTCAAACTTGAGGTTTACACTTGAGTATTTAAAGAAACATGAAAAGCTATGAACTCAGTGGAATTCCTATCTTCATATTGTTTGTTTCACGGGTTCTGTTACTTTCTCCTCTGCTTTCTTTGTGAAGCAGGAGAATAATGTAATGGATGAGGAGGTTTTGTTGAACTGAAACTTGGAATTGGTGTCAAAAGCAAAACAAGTTTCTTAGATGTTAACTCAACTTAATGTCTTAGACACGAGCATTTGGATTCTAACTAGACAAGATACTTTGCAAGGTGTTTGTGTATGATGCCAAGTTAAAGCAAGTAGACTTTTCAGGAACTGTAGTGGTTTGTAGAGTGGAAGCAGAAAATCATTTTTAAAAACAGTGGCTTGAGAGCTGACAGAGACAGACTCAGATACTTACATCCAACCACTGCACTCAAGTCAGGGACCCCTGTGGTAGAATTAGGGAAAGACTGGAAGAAGCTGAAGAGGAGGAGGACCCCTTAGGAAGACCAGCAGTTTCGAATAACCCGGACCCCTGAGATCTCTCAGACACTGAGTCACCAACCAGACAGCCTATAGGAGCTGGTCCAAGGCCCTGACACGTTTACAGCAGAGGACTGACTGGCTTAATTAACCCTGGAGAGACTTGAGGCCCTAGGGTGTGGGGAAGCCTGTCAATGGGGTTAACATCCTCCTAGAGACAGGGGAGAGGAGGAATGGATGAGGAACTGTGGGAAGGTGGACCTGAAGGGAAGCAAAAACTGGACTGTAAAAAAGTAAAAGTGATGATGATGGTGATGGTGATGATGATTGTGATGATGATGATGATGATGATGACGATGACGATGATAAAGCAGTGACTTGAATAGTCAGGAAGGCAAAAGGAAAGCAGAAACAACGTGTCCTTACACAGTTGTGTGAACATGGATAAAAGCTGCTTCAAACAGAGTCATGTGGATAATAACAGGATAACTGTGCAAATCTTATAAGTCCATCAGTGTACCACTAAAACTATCTCAAATCAGCTCACCATTGCAGATTTCTCTGGGAGATCAACTCTTTTTGTTGTTGGCTTTTGTTTTGCTTTTAATTGCATTTTAAATTTACATTTTAAATGTTATCCCATTTTCTGGTTTCCCCTCCAGAAACCTGCTATCCCACACACCCTTCTCTTCTATGAGGGTTCCCCCTCACCCACTCACCCACTTCCTCCCACTTTCCCTCCCTGACATTCCATTACTCTGGGACATCGAGCCTTGACAGAACCAGGGGTCTCTCCTCCCAGTCGTGCCCAACAAGACCATCCTCTGCTAAATATGCGGATGGAGTCATAGGTTCATTTCTGTGTTCTCTTGGGATGGTGGTTTAGTCCCTGGGAGCTCTGGAGGGTCTGATTGGTTGATATTGTGTTCTTATGGGGTTGCAAACCCTTTTAGCTCCGTCAGTCCTTTCTCTAACTCCTCCATTGGGGACCCTGTTCTCAGTTCAATGATAAGCTGCAAGCATCTGCCTCTGTATTTGTCAGGCTCTGGCAGAGCCTCTCAGGAGACAGCTGTATCAGGCTCCTGTCAGCAAGCTCTTCTTGGCATCCACAATATTGTCTGGGTTTGGTGGCTGTATGTGGGATGCGGGAGATCCACTCTTACAGATAAAAACAATCAAGATAACACCAGAATAAGACGTGTAGTTTTGGCAGATTCAAAAATGGGTCAAGTTTACAAACGAATTGCATGCGTCATCCTGATGTTTGCAAATGTCACCTTGATAGGAACACCTGCTTGGCACCAAGTCAAACTACTGCAGAGAGCAAAATCCACGGTTACTCCGGTTTCCTGTGCATTATCTAGAATGAGCTAGCAGAGGAATTCAAGACATAAAGCAGGGGGATGAGAGAGGAACCAAACCCACAAAAGCCATGAAGACGGGGTAATAGAGGACTCGAACAGAGACAGTGCCATAGTGAAAGCGAGCATTCTACAAAGCGTTCCTTTGCCAGTTGCCAGTTTCAAATGCAGGACTCTGTGAAGATGGGCTGCAGGTATTCAGAGATATCTCAGCGTTTGACTGCCCTCCCCTTTCCAACTCGGGCGAGCAGTTGATAGTCGTGATTCTGTGAAATGGGATTCTTTGGGGGCATGAAAAGCCCCATTTCAAACCAGAACAAGAACGATCTAAGAGTGGAGGCATTTGAATTATAAATTAAGAAACGAGGGAAAGGCAAGTCCTGGAGAGGTGAGAGGGTGTTGTGGAACTTCCTCACGAGACCAGTGTTAAAAACAGGTTGGTTGCTTGGCGCACTGGTGAATACTTGGGATCCGCGCACGTGGGCGTCAGAGGCGGGAGATGATGAGCGCAGGTTCCAGGCCACCATGTAAGAATAGTGCATCCCTGGCCACAGGTTAAAAAGAAATCCTGGAAAGATCTTGTTATTGATCTTTTTTTTTTATTATTCCCAGAGAAAACAGCAGATTTAGCCCCACACCCCTAAAAACCCATAAGGCTGCACTTTTTTCCTCTTTTCTCTTTTTAAGTTTAAGAGATGAGAATTTGATGTAAAAGTTAGACAGGACATAATGAAGAGCATTCAAGGTGCTAGAGGAGGACTTCTGCTAGGATCCCATGCTCTCGTGTCTGCTTCTGAGTTACCTGGAAGGGTTTTTTAAATCATCACTTGTGTACATTAAAACGCTCTTCAGTTTCCCTAACAAAGACATTATGTTTATGTCCTACCTACTGCCATTGGACCAGACACATCTACCCTTCCTTTGACTCCGTCCTATATTTCTTTCTTATACAAACATGCTCCCAATGCTTAGAAGACAGTGTGCACGTGGATAAATATTTGGTTTTCACCGTACGTAGACCCAAGAAGGTGAGCCAGGGCTTTCTACATAATTCCATATAGAGCGTTTTTACACAAAGGTCGAGACCAGGACCTGGGACGCCGATGGTGTGTATGGCCAGGTGGTAATATTCAGCGCTTCTCTTCCCTTGGAGGCTCTGCAGATGCAAATGCGTCCGAACGCACTGGACCATGTCGTGCCAACAGCTGGCAGGCAGCGCTTTAACTACCAGATTTTAAACTTTAAATCTTGATTTCTCCTTAATAACGTTTAGTGAACAGGCATCTGACCCTTTGATATCTTCTCAGGTGCTTCTCTCCAATTTGAAAAAGCCACTTTCCCTCCTCTACAATTATAATTTTCAGGCAATTTGCTGGCAAAGGATAATTTGTCCTTCCTATCAAAACTGCACATCTCATTATAGATTTTTTGTATTTTTTTCTACTAAGCTCATATAAACCTTTTACCTTTTCCTCACTATTCTCACAATTTAAAGCATCAGTGTCATTTTACCCTCCCCTCCATCTTTTTTTTTTTTAACTGAAAATAACCATCCCTATGAGCTTTTTGAGAATTTCTTGCCAAACTTCCTTATGAAATATTTAGGAAGTCTGGAGCATATATCTCCTCTTGAACTGAGTAGAGAGAAGCTAGTCAATGGGCCCGCCGCCCACACAATGTGTTCACCAATGACGCCGTTTTCTGAAGAAGCTGGAGATCCTGCCCGTTAAGCTAAGCAAAAATTTAGCATGTGCAAAACAGGACACACTGTTTCCTTTAGAGCTTGGGGCCATTGTGAGAAATGGTAAGAAGGAGGCGTGGAGAGGTAAGGGGGGAGACAGACTTATAAAAGTTCTGCTTATCTTAAGACTTGGAGGGATTCGATCATAGCCGTAGCTCAATCGGATACATCAGCATCATTATTTGCATAAGCTCTTTGGCTCCAGTCATCTAGAAAGATTAGAAGGTAAAAGACTGTGCATTTTTGTTTATAGAACGTTCCTAAGCCTGCTTTAACCCATTTGGGATCCCAGAGCTGAGACGGGGAAGCAGACATGATTTCTCATCTCTAACAAGAAGGTCTACCCAACTGACATCTGTTTGCCATGGGATAACTAGTTCTTTCAAATTAACTCTCCCTGGGCATATTAACTACTCAAGTTTAGGTTCTTTGCCCAAGCAGTATATAGTCAACACAAAGTGAACTCAATAGTATTTTTGTAGACATTTTGTCTCATATTGCTTTATTTTTGGGGGGGAGTAAATAAAAATAAAATTTGTTTTTATTTTTTGCCTTACTGGTGTTTTGTTTATATATTATAGTTTCTGATTTTTTGTTTTTTTATGGGTGTGTGTGTGTTTCTTGTTTTTTCCCCCCTTTTTAAATTCTGTACTTTGTTTATATGTTAGTTTGTTTTCTAAAGTCACAGAGAAAGAAAGAGCATTGAGTTTGATAAGTGGGTATATGAAAAAGTGGGTAAGACTATGGAGGAGTTAAGGGAGGGGAAACCCTGATCAGAATATATTGAATGAAATGTTTTTTATAAAAGCTATGTGAATTGATATCTCTGGGCCATATTTTGCAAGTATGTGCATTGTTGGTATTCAGAAAGCACATTGCTGAGAATACAAGAGACCCCACCTCATGAGAGAGGAGAGCTGCTGATAAGCAGTGACATTTCCCAGTGTGGAAAGAGTCATTTCTCTGTTGACTGACATCAGCTCTGAAACAAGTTGTTCGAGCAAACACATGATTCAGTGATTTCTCCGTTTTTGCCTGGTATAGACCTGGTGGAACACACAGGGAAATAGGAAGTCAAATACGCAGTTTTAGCGTCTTACTCATTTTCCACGTGACTTCAAATAAGTCTGTTTCTGTCAGTGTAAACTAGAAGAATTAATGCCGAGTATGGAGAGTGAAGGTCAGGGTCCCGGTATGAGGGTAAACGATAAGGAATCTGTTGGGGCTTAAAGTCCACTCTAGGACCCAAGAATAGCTATGGATTTCTTAAGAGGTCAAACTTGGGTTGGACAAAAGGAGCTCCGAGACAGGAAATCTACCTCTGAGCATGAAAAGAGGTCCTTTCCCTGCCTCCTTATGAAGTCTCAATTCCACATTTCTGATAGATTTTCATAGCATTGAATCTGACAATCAGCTACAGCCTCATATCTAAGCTTTTCACTCTGCCTCCTAGGAAAGTAGTTCTCCTCTTAGGGGACTGCTTTGGGATTGAACTTTCAGAACACAGTGAAGGAGAGAATGTGGTAGCCATGCACACTTAGGGAAGGAACTGTCAATTTGCTTCTTCCCCATAAAATATCACACATCCCCCTGTTCCCCAGAGTGTATTGCCAATTCGTTTACATTCTGCCGGTTGTAGTGTCGTGTCTCTATCCCAGTAAACACAGCCAATGAGATGTAGGACAATGCTTTTCTAGATTTATATAAGGATGAAACAATTCATCCCAACAACAAAAAGCATACTCACAACTATCCGCAATTTTCTAAGATAAGTAGATACTTTGTAAAAAAAAAATAAGTAGGTAAGTTAATATTAACTCTTTTAGTGTGAAACCAAAGAGAGGGGCAGAGTACTAACCACTCCTGCCCGAGTAGAAGTCCTCTTTGATGAATGTTAACACATGCCTAAATCATTTATATTTGGTGAAATCTCTCTCCTTATTAACCACTTTTTCTTCCCTCCCCTCCTGTCTCCTCCTCTCATCTTGCCTCCTTCTCTCCCCTCCTCTCTCCTCTGCTACCCCTTTTTATTCCTCATCTCTCTCATAGCTGCTTTCTTCTTAGGTGATAGTAGGAAGCCCTAATGATGTATTATGTGTTTTTTTTATGTACTAAAGACTCCCCAAGTTCTGCCATATATTTCAATCTGACAATGCTCTAGAGGCAAGTGGTGCTGTTACTATTTCTCTGAAGAGAAAATGATGATTTTGGAAGACTAGTTGACTTTCTCACGATGGATAACGGGTGAGCAATGTACCGGGACTGGACTGGATCTGGGTCTGCACAGTACTTGAACTCTTCCTTTGTTGGGGACAAACCCTCATCTTTATAGCAAGAGAGGGGAAAGAGTTCAGTGTGTGGGGGGAAAGACCCATCAGAATCAATGCTATCCTAACTGTTTCCAAGTCTTACACAAGGATAACGAGGCCCCTAACTGTATTCAATTTGCAAAAATAGCAGATGCAGAGGTAACAAGGGACAAGAAAAGATGTCTGAATTTCATGAAAGAAAGGGGTGAAGTGAAGAGACTCATTAATGTCGAAGCAGTAGATGGATAACCGGGGACAAATATCAAGTAGATTTGCTTCAGTTTGGGCAGGGAAAGGTCATTGATTATTTTTGGTTAAACTGGTTCACAGAGGCCAGGTCTCCACTAAAAAAAGGGAATTAATTGCTTCCATTTCTCACTAATTGCCTCAACATTTCCCTTTGCTTTGTCATTGGAGATTTGGTCAGAGAGGAGAAAAGTCAAAAGTCAGAGTTTGATGGAATCTACATAAAAAGGGAATCTGAGGAGACCAAATTATGGCATTTGGTGTAATAATGATAATGATATTTAGCATTTTCCCTGGGAGTGCTGTGGATTTTTAGAGCCCTTTTCAATCTTTAATCAGACCATAGGGCACATTTAAAAGAGTTCACTGTTTTTATTTCCATCTAGAGGATAAGGCATCACAGAGAGATGGACTGACCCAGGGCAAGTCTCCTGAGATGTTAATCCCATACATTAGATCATCCCCTCCAATGTGGAGTTTTAGCTCGAAGCCTAGGCTCTTCCCCATGCCTCAGTTCATTCTTGTTCCTTCAGCCTTTAGGATTTTTACACACAGCTGTCTGAGATTTCTGTGTCTTGTGAGGATTGAAAAAAAAATCACCCATGAAAACAGTATGGAATTATTTTGGTACTGTAAACATTAGCTTTCTGCCTGTTCATGTTAGAGCTATTATCATGTGAGAAGACCTTGTACTTTGTGTTTGTTTGCGGAAAAAGTTAGTCTTTAAAACCCTTTACAGTGACAAGTCCCTTGAAACCTGTGGGTTTTGTCCGGTAAACATTTATTGTTTTGGAGCCTAATTGGCAATTTATAAAGCACAGTAACAGTATTGTGCACATGTTGGGGAGGGAGGTGTTAGATCACTCTGGCTTCTATGGTTTACTGACAGTTCCTCTTGAGTGACATCTGTCTCTTGAGGAAGTTCCAAACCTGCAAAAGCAACTCTTTCTTTGCTGGGTAACCAGAAATGCATGCTGTTGTTAAGTGTATTTTGCATTCTCAGAAACATGTATTAGAAGGAACATAGGCTTTAAAACAAGATGGCTAGATTTCCAAACTGTCTCTGTCATAATCAGCTTTTTGATTCCAGGCAGGTTATATTATTTATGGATAATTCTGCTTCTTCATTTGTAAATCCTATCTATCTACTAGGAGTTTTATGGCTGTTAAATGAGAAGCCAATACAATGCTTATCAATTAATGCCTGTGCAGAATAGCAATCTTGCAATACCAGCTTCTTAGTGCTATTATTGGATATTGGCAATGTATTGAATGATTAACTATTGATGAGACTACACTTAAACAGTATATGTTATGCAGGCCACTACTTAATTAAATACTTTAATTGAACAGGAGGCTTTCAATATTATGAATGAGCTGGATCATCTCCCTGCAGTCCACAGACTTTCAAAACTAAGTGATTTTGATTGGATTATGCTTGGGAATTATGTTGTTGTTTACATTCATTGTGCCGTTAAGTGTCCATGTATACTGGGAGGAAACATTTGGTCCAAATCTATGGTGATTTGTCATTCAAAGTGGAGTCAGGCTGGTTGAATTGATTCTAAAACTTGCAACCTATCACAGCTTTGTAAGCACTGGAATACATTTCCACATTGGCCTTTGTTGATGAGCAATCAAATCCCTTATGCTCACCCCCGTTTTAAAAATATAGTAAGCATACATTTTCATGGTCAACCCCCTTTTGAAAAGATGTTACTCACATTGAGAATAAATCAGAACTGTGGATAGTGGCATTGCTTTCCCCACAGTCTCCAGGGGCTTCTCCTTGGTGGTTCATTTCACCTAATAAAGTATGGCTAGCATGTGCCTATGGTTAGACCCAGGTGTTAATGTCCTAATTAACAAATGTGGTCCTCTGGGTATGTGTGTGGGCCCAAGTTCTCTTCTCCAGCTCCTGCCCCTTGCCTACTTTCTATAGATCCAGACTGTCCATGGGTCTTTTCTTCCCTTTGTAGATATTGTGGAGTCACTCCAAAGTGATGTGAGCCTCTGTTGTCAAACTAGCAGCTCACGACTTCTTGGACTTGTTATTCCTAAACAATGCAACGAAATAAAACTCTCTTCAAATATATAAACAGAGCACACCTCAGAAACAGCAGACCCTGAGATTGTATACATGGGAAACCTGGTTTGACTATTTTGATTAACTTGACTGTTCGAGTCAGTCAAAATGTAATCACCAGTTCAGGCAATGGTTTTGACAGATTTTTTGGCCTGCTGATTGCTGATTTGGTTGGCTTGCCTGTCAGGTTGAAGTGGTCAGATTGACTGGAGACATTCTAACAGATAAATTTGACTCAGGAGGACGTGGGCGGCTGTATACCAGAATCTACTTTAAATAACTTTATTTGAAATCTGCACCGATTTCCCTGGGACTAGGGAGAGAAGTTTGAAAGTGACATGCTACAGCATTTGACTTTCTAGACTGAGATGTCTCAGCGATAGTTAGAGTTGGCAGTGTATTTATAGGCTACAACACAATCACATTTTCCTGATGCATACACAGTTCAATAATCCTGAAACTTTATTCCAACTTTGGAGCACCCTAAGAAAGCCTCGCTTTCGCTGACTTTTCTGAAGGGTCGATGATAGACGCATGACAGTAAATGACTTCTCAGATATCGTGTGGTCTATTTAATTAGCAGGGTTTTATAGTAAACAGAGCTGACCTTGCCAGTAGTGACAGTCCTCCCAGAGAGAATTTATGAACGAAAATGAAAACAAAACACTGAATAGAAGTTTTTATAAGAAGCAAGAAAACTTTAGCCGAACTTTACTCTTTAAGCTAGTTTTAAAGGAAGCCATTTTAGGTATCAATTATAATGTCCCTTCGGAAACTTGATTTTGCAATGAACTTCCAAACTTGGGCAAGACAAAAATAACACTGTAAAAATGGAACGAATGATTTATGCTTATATTATAGTCTTAAATTTTTATGGGGAAGACATAATGAGGTTATTGTCTGTTCTAAGCACATTTTTATAAAGTCTGGTTTATGTTGGTGGGGTAGCCTAATGTGTTTACATTGAGAGTCTGAAATATCCTGTTATTGTTAGAAGGAATTATTTATGTGCTGTTCCTTAACTCCTCCCAAATTCTTACTTTTCGCATGAAAATGTTTTGTATATGTTCTGGACTTAGATGTTATCTCCTGTACTTAAAAAAATAAATTCAATATAAGTTTAGATAGACGTTAGGGACAGAGTGTTTACAAAGACTTTAAAATAATGACACATTTCTTCAGATAGCCTAACACTCATATTTTCTCTGTGTTACAGTCCCTTAATCTATCATGTTTTTTTTTTTTAATTTGTGATTGATCAAGGAAAAGAAAGCTTATGTTGGCTTTGCTTTCAAGTTTATTTTTTTCAGCCATGATATGAGTAATTGTTCTTAGCAATAAAGCCATTTATTAGAGTGAAAGAGACCGCTATGTAACATTTCTTATGGTAAAGAAAGGGGGCATTGGGCTATATATTTAAATATCATCATTATTCATACTGTTTCAGTGATCATCTTGATAATGTACATCAATTATACATTTCAGACTATCCCAAATTTGTGTTACAGAAAATAACTCAGAGCCATGAATTTTGAAATGTTCCCTCCTCGGCATTAGACATTTTCATGAAGACATTTGTTAATCTGAGTAGCAAAACGTTCCGTGATGGCTCCTGACTGGGAACAGGGAATTGGTCTGGGATGTTTTGGGTGCTTTTTTTGTTCTATCATATACTCCTACCTTTCAACTCATTGTGTAGGCCACAGAGTAAGGATTCCCTTTCCCTAGCGGGATGGGATGGTCAGATGAGAAAGGGTAGACAGAATAGCAATACATGTGTTTGATTAAAAGCAAGCAGTATGTGCCAAGTTATACTACTATCGTTAAACTATGAATGCACTTTTTAACTTAGAATTGAGCACCAGGATAGAGGTAAATAGACTTGGCCTGCTTATACATATGTAATCTTTATTTCTCTGCTCCTTACCTAATTTAATTGAAATACCAATAAACAATAGTAGTTACAGGTGATTAAGTCAGAGATCATAAAAGGGATTAATCAGTGGCTATAAAAATTCTCTGAGAATAAATAATAGTGTATAAGAATCCCATTCAAAGCAACTTGATTGCTTATACTATAACCTTGTAGCTGCATATTAAAAAGTTTACTTTGTATGCTAGAGAACACTCATATATACTAAGCCTCTCATGGAAACTGAAGCTACCAATGGTGGAAACACTGAGACGTCAAATTGTCTGTGCACTAGATCATTACTTTTGCTGTGCTCGTGGTATGACGTAGTATTTAATGTTAATAAACTGTCTACCACTTTGGCATCCTAAAGGACTCTACAAGTCATAACAAAGAGGTCAGAACCATGTTTGCACGTGTGGTGAAAAGTCTGTAAGGATAGATCAGGGAGGTATTGATTTTGAAGTTCTCGTGTGTTCAGAAAGGCTCCAATGCCCTAGGTTAGACCTCAGAGCTGCAGTTCTTTTGCTCTCTTCCTTTCTGGGTATCCCTTTGGTCTAATGGAGTCCTCTCCTTCATTGGATTCTCCACTTTCTTCCCACTTGGTCTGGCTCTTACCCCTTTTACATCCAGCCTTTCCTAATTTGAGTTCCATACACTAGCTCATCCATGGCCAGTTGCTGCCATAGAAGACAGTCCTATAACGATATATAATTACTACTTCACGAGTCTTAGCTGCAGTTGGGCCTTCTATCCCACCCATCAGCACTACAGCCTATCTTCTAGCTCATCGGGCAGATTTCTTATATTTAGCTTCTCTCACCCTGCTTCACACCTTCTTAGCTCTCTCTCCATAATGACTAGATGGATTTGCAAAGAATCATATTAAAATAATCTAATACAACATGAGATTCCTAACCCCCTCTCAGAAATCTGAAATGTCAGGTTCCATTTTCCAAGAAGAGAATGTTTCCGATAAAGCTTGGGTCTTTGCTTTGGTCTAACACCTATCCTCAGCCAGCTAAGTAATCAATCTCCCTTTTCCCTTGGGCCTTCTGCCTGCCTTCTGCATCTGCGGTGTCTCTATAAGCACACATGCAAACATATATGTACACATGCCTCTATTCACCTATAACCACTGAAATACAAAAATATGCAAAAATTATCATCTTGTTTATCATTAGGGGACCACCTCTCCCCAGCACACACATGTGAACTCTAAAAAAGTAAAAGAACTTCAGAGCATGGGTAAAACCTTTGAAGTGTCCCTTGGAAACCACTGGATAGCATCACCCATGCAAAGAGTAAGGAGGGCTTGGCACTGAGCACAGCCTTCTTCACAGATCACTGCGTTCTTGATCACAGCAATCTGGTGCAGAGACACTTGGAGGGCATCTGCACGTACATGGACTTTCAAACTACATTACCAAATGAGTTCCTCTATGGAGCTTGTGGAGAAAGAGGGGTCAGCACCCTGTCTAAGCCTAAGTCATGAGATCTTGTTCACAGTGGACTGTCCCTGCAGGTCGCTTTCCATTCTCTGTCCCTAGCAGGAAAGGGTGCTCCCGAGAGTCTGCAGTGACCCACTTATTTCCAAGTCTGCTAACAGCATCTCTTATTTCTTCTCTCGGTGGCATTTGACTCTGTGAAACACTCTTCCTTAAACTCTGTCCCACTTTGACCTTGTGATCGTACACTGCCCTCCTTTCTTGGGACATTTGTGAGATTTGTTTGTTTGTTTTGTTTTGTTTCTACCACCCCTGGGTGCTGCTCAGAATTCTGAATGCTCTGTCCTCCTGATGTTTGTTCTTCTGGATGAACTTAGGGAAAAAATGATTCAGTGATTTCTTCCAAGTCCATCCTTCTTCCTAGTTCTGTACTTCAGCTATTCCCAACCTCCCTCCGAGCTGTTCCTCAGGCTCTGATTTCATGAAGTCAACGCTGAATCTGTTGTTTTTTTCCTTCAGAATGCACCTTGTTTCATAATTCTCCTCTACATGTCTTCTAATCCCATATCACAGAATCGTATGTGACTGTTCATCCTCTTTATCCCCTGTGTAAACTCACCAGGGCTACGTACTGTTAATCACTTCTTTGTCTATATTATGAGAAACACTTGGCTTATATTTTCCCACTACAGAATCTATTCCCATTCTTGGACTTCCTAGTCTATTCTCCCAAGTTACTAAGTAAATTGCTGTTTGTTTTTGGCCCTAGTGTGGTCATTTAATAACTTAGTCTCCATGTCATTGGTAGTGGCATATTTCTGAAGTGGTAAACTGATTGTAACTGTATCTTTCCCAAATCCCCCAGGAGTTTAATAAGGCTTTAAGAATGAAGCTTGAAGTATTTTCAGATCTTTATCAGTTGACTATGTTTATTTTTTTTCATGTGTATTTTGTTGAGGTCAGTGTGAGAAGGGGAGGGACAGGAGGAGAGGAGGGAGGGAGAGGGAGAAAGAGGAGAGAGGAGGGAGGGAGGAGAGGGAGAGGGGAGGAGGAACAAGCATTTTATCGGTGTAATTTCTGCTACAAGGGCATTTTGGTAGCATCAAGAGGTTAATTGAAGGCACTGTATTTGGGGAACTGTTTTTTTTTCTCCCCAGCATTTTCTCAAGTAAAGCTGTGATTGGGAAATCCCATACTCTCAGCATTTCTAGGCTGGCTATTTCTTAAAAGTCCTCAGCAAAATCCATAATATCACTAGAATGAAAGAACTAATAAGAAAATAAAAACATATCTTTGTTCCTTTCTCATGGCTGCCGTGTAACAATTTTGCTAAAAATACTAGTGGCTTGAAATCAGGATCTAAGTATGTTGTGTTGAAATCTGGTGGGCAGAGTGTTTGCAAAGCTGCTCTGGGCTACACTCAGGGCATAGTAAGGCTTACACCCTTTCTAGAAGATCTAGGGAGTTTCTGTTGCCTGACCTTCCCAGCCTTTACCTGTTTTAGTTTCCTGTGTCTGGTTGATTTCAGCTCTATTTTCAATCTTTTTTTCTTGGATATTTTATGTATTTACATTTCAAATGTTATCCTTTCTCCCTGTTCCCCCTCTCCCCTCTCTCCCTCCCCCTGCTTCTATGAGGATGCTTCCCCTCCCAACCACCCACTCCCACCTCCCCGCCTTGGCATTCCCCTACACTGGGGGACCAAGCCTTCACCAGACCAAGGGCTTCCCCTCCTATTGATGCCAGAAAATGCTATTCACTGCTACATATGTGGCTGGAGCCATGGGTCTCTCCAACACGCCCTGTCTCATCTGATTTCACCTCTTATTGCCACATCTTCCTCTGTCTGTTCTGTCTCCTTTTGGTATGACCCTAATGATTACACTGGACCTGAACAGTAATCCAAGGTTAGATCTCCATGGTAGAAGCTTCTTTGCATCTTCAGAACTCCTATGTTGTTGAAAATTGTATATCCAGATTCCTTCTGGGATCTTCTGAGGGTCTGAGGCTTAAGGTGTCAGTAACTTTGATAGAGGAGGTATTATTTTATACTACAAAGTCATAAAATTATTAGGAAGGCTTAAACATGTTAAAAATATCTTCCTAATACAGTTTGTTCTCTCCTTATATCATTGATGTGAAGATGTTTTTCATTATTTTATAGTTGGTTTCTTTTCTCAAAAACAAAGTATGGAAAAGAGGTCCCAAGTTTGAAATTCTACTAGAATTTCTATGCATTACAAATTACAGTATTGCTTAACATTTGGGTTTTATTAGTCTACACTAAGTGACACAGAAGAAAGATTTAGTATACATCCATCCTGTCATGGTAAATCTATCCAAGTTCCTAATAGATTTAAAAATATTTTGTTAGTTAATGGTGTGTGTGTGTGTGTGTGTGTGTGTGTGTGTGTGTGTGTGTACATTGGGAGGCAATTTTGTGAAGGTGTGCAAGCTGCAAGCTTTTTGCTGTGGAATTATAGGAAAGCCCTTATGTCTGTGTGCATTTGAGAACTCTCTCGGTGGAAGTGTGGAGACAGTCACTTGAATGACTGGGATGTATGATTTAGCTTGTGATTCACTGGTTTTGTTTTCACACTTAAGACTTTTGACTAAGTTCAGCTTCTTAGCTTTTTTTCCAGTAAATTAACATTCCTTGGGTATATACTTTTTTGTATCCATAAAAATCAAAACGAACATGTTTCCTTGATTCTGAAGAAACACTGTACTTTAGATATACAAGGGGAGGTCAATCTCTGACAACTGTGTGACTGAGGGTCATTCCTAAGATGGCCTAATACTTGAGGAATTTGATATTTTACACATTTTCATAACAGGTGCATGTGAACCACAGAAAGCCAGAAATCTATCACATAGATTCGTTAAGTAAAATGAAGACAAGATCAGTTTTACCCTTTTCTCATAAACGGTACCAATCTCTATAAAAATTGAATGATAGAAATGTACTTATGAACAGGGCTAGTGTCAGCAGTTTGTCAATCAAAATGAATAATCTCAAAGTCTCATTTTCAATTAGATTATTTTAATATTTAACTACCTAAAATGCCCCAATCATATTCTTTAGAAAATTGTTAGACTAGAATACTGCATTTCTAATGGTGACATTTTATTATGATAGAAATGACTTCATTAATTGATGATCATACATCAACCCATAAAGGAGATAAAAGATATAAAAAAATTAGCAGTCAAACATAGTTTAGAGCCCCTTTAATTGTTTAGGTTTTTTTTTTCCCTCTCAAGAGTAAACCTTTATATGACACTTTTAGGTTTCACAAAAATGTCAAAATTTCACACACACACACACACACACACACACACACACACACCTATATTCAATATTTAATTTCAAAATTAAATGGTCTGTGAATTTCTTTATAAAAGTTCAAATAAATTATTTGTATTGGGATCATCCAAATGCAAACACTGGGACATAATAAGTTTAGAGGTAGCACATGGGGAGGAATGATGCAAGGCGTTTCAAAAACAGTGAGTCTTGAATTTTTATCACAAACATTCTCTTTTGTGACTTCAGATCTATTCTAGAACATGGGGAATTTTTTAAAAAGTGCATTAGTAACTTTCCAAAAATATTTGAAACATGACCTTTTAAAGAAGCCAGTCCTGTCTCCCATTTATTCTCTGCACCATTGAAAGAACATTTGCTACTTCGTAATGAAAATAATATCAAAAGGTCACTGGGGATGAAAAATAGTACAGTCAAGCACTACAGGAGGGTTTTGCTTTAACTGATGAGTGAATAAAAATACAGAGTATTATTTGAACATGTTTGTTGACTTATCTTAATAAATATTTAAGCTTTTGTGAAATCAGAAAACCCCTTCCCCCCTCATCCTCTTGTTTCCTGGTTTCCACAGGTCCTCGATGTTAAACAAATCTAACAAAAATAACTGGAAGATCTAAATAAGGACCCACATGTAAAACAGAACACATGACTTTTGTCCTTATGGGCTTCGATTATCTTTATAAAGGTTTTTTCCGCCCCAGTTCCACCCATTTCTTTAAAATTTCATAATTTACTTCTTTTTTATTGGATACGTTTTAATTTACATCTCAAATGTTATCCCCTTTCTTGGTTTCCCTTCCAGAAACTATCTTGTCCCGCCTCGCCCTGCTTCTATGAGGGTGCTCCCCAACCCACCCGTCTACTCCCTCCCACCTCCCCGCCCTGAGATTCCCCTACTGGGGCATCAAGAGCCTTGACAGGACCAAGGGCCTCTCCTGCCACTGATGCCCGAAAAGGTCATCCTCTGCTACATATACGGATGGAGCCATAGGTCTAGCCCTGTGCACTCTTGGGATGGTGGTTTTGTCCCTGGGAGCTCTACGGGGTCTGGTTGTTTGATATTATTGTTCTTCTTAAGAGGTTGTAAACCCCTTCATCTCCTTTGGTCCTTTCTCTAACTCCTCCATTGGGGACCCCGCTGTCAGTTCAATGGTTGGCTGCGAGCATTTGCATCTGTATTTGTCATGGTCTGGCAAAGTCTCTCAGGAGACCGCTATAGCAGGTTCCTGTCAGCATGCACTTTCTTGGCATATGCAATATTGTCTTGGTTTGGTGGCTGCATATGGTCTGGATCCCCACATGGGACAGTTTCTGGATGGCCTTTTCCTCAGTCTCTGCTCCACACTTTGTCTTTGTATTTCCTCCTGTGAGTATTTTTGTTCCCCATTCTAAGAAGGACTAAAGCATCCACACTTTGGTCTTCCTTCTTTTTGAGCTTCATATGAAGCTATGAATTGTAAATTGGGTATTCTGAGCTTTTTGGGCTAATACCCACTTATCAGTGAATGCATATCATGTGGGGTGTGTGTGTGTGTGTGTGTGTGTGTGTGTGTGTGTGTGTGTGTGTGTGTGAGATTGGGTTACCTCACTCAGGATGATATTTCTAGTTCCATCCATTTGCCTAAGAATTTCATGATGTCATTCTTTTTGATAACTGAGTAGTTATCAGTTGTGTAGATGTACACATTTTCTGTATTCATTCCTCTGCTGAAGGACAACTGGGTTCTTTACAGCTTCTGGCTATTATGAATAAGGCTGCTATGAACCTAGTGGAGCATGTGTCCTCATTATATGTTAGAGCATCTTTTGGGTATATGCCCAGGAGGAAGTCAATCCATTCTTACTGCCTGTACAAAGCTCAAGGCCAAGTGGATCAAGGACCTCCACATAAAAACAGATACACTCAAACTAATAGAAGAGAAAGTGGGGAAGAGTCTCGAACACATGGGCATAGGGGACAATTTCCTGAATAGAACACCAATGGCTTATGCTCTAATATCAAGAATTGACAAATGGGACCTCATAAAATTGCAAAGCTTCTGTAAGAGACACTTTCATTAGGCAATTGTCTCAAATGGCAAATGAGAAGTTAGGAAAAGATCTTTACCAATCCTACATCTGATAGAGGGCTAATATCCATTATATACAAAGAACTAAAGAATTAGACTGTAGAGAATCAAATAACCTTATTAAAAATGGGGTACAGAGCTAAACAAAGAATTCTCAACTGAGGAATATTGAATGGACGATAAGCACCTAAAGAAATGTTCAACATCCTTCGTCATCAGGGTGAGATTCCACTTCACATTGATAAGAATGGCTAAGATCTAACAACTGGCAAGGATGTGGAGAAAGAGGAATACGCCTCCATTTTCATTGGAATTGCACGCTGGTCATAGAAATCAGTCTGATGGTTCCTCAGAAAATTGACATAATTTACTTCTTATTTGCAGTAGAGTTTTATCCCAGTGTGTATATATACCACATTTTTATCATCCATTCATTATTTAGTGGACACGAGGGTTGCTTCCAACTTGTATTTATTGTGACTACAACAAAATGGATGTAAATATGGAACTGTCCATATCATAGGATTTAGTGTCCTTGCCCAGGTCTGTATATCTGGGTTATGTGGTAGTTATTTATTTTTTTTGAGAAGATCCAGGATGTAGTGATTTATACTCCACCAATAGTTTCACTAACAGTGCGTAATGGCTTTCTTCCCCCCATCTATATCAGCCTCAGTTATTATTGATAATTCTTCATGACAGCCATTCTGATGGGGTAACATCAACTCTTATAATGGCTTCCTAATGGATAGGAATATCAAACATACTTTTGAGTCTTCCAACACCATTTGTATTTATTCTTTGGTGAACATGCCATTTAGTTGCATAGCTAACTTTTGCTTCATTACTTGAACATGTCATAAAGGCATGTGACATATTTTGTTCAAATTCACCCTTTCCTCTTCTTTTTAATTAGTTCCCTATCTTTAATTTTAGTGATTTTTCCTCCCAGCTAAACTATGCAGTCTTCTTTTATAACCTACCACCCACATCCACTTAGTGCTCCCTGTATGTTCATGGGTGTATGACTACCTACTGGAGCATAGGTAACTCTCAGGGATCCTGTCCTTAAAGCAAAATGTCTCCTTCCAGCAGCCATCAATTTTCAGAAAGCTGCTTGTCTAGGAGTGAAACTTCTTGTGGCACGACCTAATCTATGCTGGCATTTTGGCTGGCTTGTTATTACATAGATCTTGGGCATGCAGGCTCAGGTGATGAGAGTTCCTATGTGTAAATGGTGCTGTTGTGTCTGTAAAATACTGTTTCGCCACAGATGCCCACTACCTCTGCCTCTTACACTCTCTTTTTTGATGATCTTTACTGTTCTCTTCAGAGACAGGTTGTGATATTATTATTCAATTTAGAAGGAAGAACTCCATATTCTTAGTCACCACATGTTAACCAATTGTGAATTTCTATTTTAATCACCATCTACTTTCTAAGGAAGCTTCTCTAATGAACATTTAGAGATGTGCCAATCTTTGTGAATGAATAATTACTCAGGTACCAATTTATTAATATGTCCATTTAGCAGAAAAATAGTATTAGATTTTCACCTAGTGCCTATAATACAGGCACATATTTTTGATTCTGTTAACTGTACTGGATATGAATGAGTCTTAAATCCCAGCAGAATGTGGTTGGTAACTTTCATAACCTTTGTGGCACTATCGTCCAGGTGGAACTATGATGAAAGGCCAGTCATTACTGTAGCTGCTATTGCTCACGGCTGGGTTAAATTATTGATTATTTTACTCTCTTGCTGGCTATTTAAAAAAATCAAGATGTTTGATTCTCAGAACTTAATTTTTGAGCTATTTGCTTATTCCCATTATGAATTATCTGTCATATGTATAGCGGACAAAAGTACTATACAATCCCCATTCCTATCAAAAACCAGTTTTCATAATGACGGACATGGCTATCCATCCACTTTTTAAGCCAGAGAACTTGTTTTTTTTTGGGGGGGGGGTGGTTTACAACAATTCATTTTTGAAACATTTATTCAATACATTTTTCTTTTCTTCTTGACTCCATTCACACTTATCAGATAGCTTTACTTTACGCAATGGCCTTGGTTGACCACAGTTTATTTACTCCTTGAAATATTGTGGACTTAACTTCTACCACTTACTTCTTGGGGTGAAGAAAACAAAACCACTAAATACCGAGCAAATGGAAAGGGTAAGTTCCATTGGCCTCTGCAGTTCCAGTTTCTGACATAGCTCTGTTTTCTCCTTCCCAGCGACCTTTCTTACATATCACCTCCTATTCCAGGTTCCTTAAATACGGTGCTTCATCTTCCCTCATTATTTTTTTCTATACTCTTCCTTAAGTTCCTACATACTTAGCTACCAGGTCTCAAACTCTTCAATGCTATCTTTCTAGACTTCTGCTAAGGTAATGCGTCTTTCCAAATATACACGTGCATATTTATCTTTTCTTCCTGTTACAAAGAATACTTGAAGACACAAAGTCATCTGTATAATTGCTTGATTAAATCCTCACAAGAAAGGGGACTGTATTTTCTTTTTAAAAAATTCGTCTGTTTGTTTATTTATAAATAATTTTATTCATTTACATTTCAAATGATATCCCCCTTTTGGGTTACTCCTCCACAGATCTCCCATTTCATCCTCCCTTTTCCCCTCCCCTTTGCCTCTAGGAGGGTGTCCTTCCACCCACTCACCCACTCCTGCCTCACCGCTCTAGCATCCCCTAACTCTAGGATGTCAAGCTTCCACAGGACCAAGGGCCTCCCCTCCCACTGACACCAGACAAGGCCATCCTCTGCTACATATGTATCTGGAACCATGGGTACTTCTATGCATACTCTTTGGTTGGTGGTTTAGTCTCTGGGAGCTCTGAGTGGTCCTGTTAGTTGATATTGTTCTTCCTATGGGGTTGCAATCTCTTCAGCTTCTTTAGTCCTTCCCCTAGCTCTTTCATTGAAGTCCCTAGGCTCAGTCCGATAGTTGGCTGTGAGTATCTGTGTCTGTATTGGTCAGGTGCTGGCAGAACCTCTCAGGGAACAGCCTAACAAGGCTCACGTCAACAAGCGCTTCTTGGCATGAGCAATAGACTCATGGTTTGGTGTCTGCAGATGGGATGAATGTCTAGGTGGGGCAGTTTCTGGATGGCTTTCCTTCAGTCTCTGTTCCATTTTTTGTCAAAGGAGGACTGTATTAAACTTTCTGACTGTTGCGACCAGTCCAAATATCTACTGGATATAGGTCTGTGTGTTTGTTAAAGTATCAGAAACTACTTAATGTTTGATTGGCTTGCTCACATTTTATCAAGGACTTCATGTTTGATTTTATAGCATCTTCTGTTTTCATAGATTTTGCCATGACAATAATTATATGTTTAAATATTGCTCTTTTAGACTTTCACCTCTTCAGGGTGCCTATTGTTACTGCCATATACTAGACACACAAAAATATTTGTATAATTGAGCTGACAGTTGTATCTCAGTGATAGGTTAATTACATATTTTTCATGAAAAGAAAATAATTAATGAATACTTAACATGAATATAATGTTACATATATTTAGTATCATGACCTTAAAGTATTCTGAATACTTTATAGTTATGCATATGGATTGTATGTGGTTGTACTGCTTTAAAACTCAGGTGAAGAAGTTAATTTCTGATATTGATTTCAAATTATTTTTTATGACTCATAAATGTTCATCTCAACATAATTTTAAGAGCCAGTCAAATTAAACAACAATTCGCTGTTACTGTCTTTTATCTTTCATATGTATGAAATGATAATGTGATAGAAGTTCTCATATAAACATAAGCAATGAATACGCATTTAAATGGCACAAACGAATTTGCACAGGAAGCTGGATTTCTTTGAATCCCATTGAATGCCAACGTTTTACTGTTTGAATGACAGTGAATAGGAAAATTCAGCTTGATAATACTCACGTCTTGCTAAAATGTTTTAAGTGTAGATTTTTCCTTTAAGACACATCACTGAAATTATCCAAATTCAAATGATTGAGACTGAGGAATATGTTCCAATCACATTTCACATCATTATCCATTAAATGACTCTGGATTATATAATACTCAACTGAAATATGCTGACAGTTATGCAGAAACCCAAGTAAAACTTTTGATGAACTGAGTCCTACTTTCGTTCAGTAGTTACATCTCAATCAGACAGGCTCTGCTGTATAATTTTAGGTTTAGTCAAGATGAGATTTATGGGTGTATCATATTCACAGACTGCTGTAAGAAAAGTAAGATTTGAAGAAATGAGTTATTAATCTTTACTGCAGAACATTAAGAAATGTCATTTGACTCTTCTGAGTTGGTACCTAAAAGGTAGAAGATTCATAAGCCCCCCAAAATAGATTTTCTCTCACGGACCTCTGCAAATTGAGACATAACTAATAGTTAGCTATTATTCATTCATGAAGTCCAAATGTTGTCCCTTCATTTATTATATTCAAACAGATGGTAAATTTAACCAAATTTTTGAAGGTCTATCATTCGGTACTGAACATGGCTGTCTACCATCCTTCTTAATGTTTGTTTGCATGTTCATGTATAAAAGTGATTGTGTATGAGCTTTCCTTTCACCAAGTTTATATATATATATTTGTTGATACATTTCATTTTCATTTCACTGATGATCTTATTAGGTATGAGCCTGTGTTTGCCTTGCTAGTTAAAATAGTGGTGACAGAATGTGTCACTGCAGAGATGACTCTGATGTGATGTTTGCTGCTATTCTTTAGTCTCTGTGGAGAGGTAGCTGCAGAGAGGCCCTCACAAGGTCTTTGTTTCCAGTCTAGATAAGTGTTCTGTAGATGAATGAAGGCATGTGGGTCATATGACATGTGGCTCATAGCTTTGCTCTCTGGAGAGGAATAACTTTCTCTTGGGACTGCTTTTTTTTGTTTTGTTTTGTTTTGTTTTGTGTTTTTTGTTTTGTTTTGACTTTTTAAGGAAACACTTAAATATTTGCTGAGTGGATGTCGAATTACCTATAAAAAGATAACTTTTTAAAGAAGCTAAAGTAACTATAATTCCATTTAAATTTAAATTATGCTTAAAATAATTTACATTACTGGTTGCAAAATTTAAATAGGTATAGTACAAGGAGATGGTATTATCAAATAAAAAATGATGGGTCTGCATGTAGGGCACTCCAAGGTTAGTTGGTTTTGGCATAAATATCTGCTTGTTTCTTAAATTTCCCTGTAGAAACAAGCAAAGTAGCAAGCAAGCAAACAAACAAAAACTGTGATCTACTTGATGGGTTATAAAATCCCTGGAAAAGTTAGGTCAAAAACTATGTTACTGCACACTGAAGAATAAGTTCAGTGAGTATATTGAAAACTGACGCTTTCAAGTGAAATCATGTCAAAATGCACAGGTATGGACACTGCTGCAAGCCATGCCTCTCTTACTCCCATTTTCAGTAGCTCTTCTCATTTCTACAGGACTCAACTCACTCAGTTTTACTCTATTTTTAAATTAATCTTTGATAATCCATAGTCTTGAATCTTTCAAAGGCTGATCCAAATGATAAGATTTCAAATTAGGTGTCCCCTATCCTAAAACTAACTGTCTTTTACTACTGTTTCAACTTCTACTTTTAGGTAACAAATATAATAACATAACCTAACAAAATATAATAATACAATACAGTACATTGGGTAGACTATATTCTCATATATCTCTATCAATGATTTTGGGAGTAAAAATCTCTGCACTAATTTTGCCCTGAAACAGCAAAAGGAAAACACATCCAGTGTCAGATCCTTTGGTTGTTTGTGCTAGCAGTTCGGTTCACAACAATACTAATTCATTTCCTTACTCTACCATTTCCATTGGCTTCAGGCTCAGGCTTTTGACATTCTGGTTTTGCATGTGCATTAAGTACTTTATTAACATCTTGGAGAAATAATCATTTATCGTTGTGAATACCCTTCTTTCCTTTTGTCTTTCCTTCTTTGTCTTTTTTTTTTGGTTTCTTTGTTTCTTTCTTTCTTTCCTTCCTTCCTTTTTCTTCTTCTCTTTTTTGTATATGTGTATGTGTGTGTGTGTGTGTGTGTGTGTGTGTGTGTATGTGTGTGTGTCTGTATGTGTGTGTGTATATGTGTGTGTGTATGTGTGTGTATATGTGTGTGTGTATGTTTGTGTATGTGTATGTGTGTGTGTGTGTGTGTATATGTGTGTGTGTGTATGTGTGTGTGTGTGTGTGTGTGTGTGTGTGTGTGTGTGTCTGCCCTCGTACATTCACCTATACATAGAGGCCAGAGTAGGATATCAAGTATCCTTCCTGTTCCATCTCCCTGGGCTTTATTACCTTGAGACAGGGTCTCTTACTGCATTTTGAGCTAGCCTAGGAGCCACCAAACTCTAGCAATGCTCCCATCTCTACTTACCACCTCAGTAAAGCTACAGGGATATCTGAATGAGCTCTACTTGGTAGGCAGTGCTGGGGAGTTGACATCAGTTACTCACACCTGATATTGGCAAATTAGAGCTCTTATCTACTGAGCCATTCCCCAGCTCTTCTATCTCAATATTAGTGATGAATTTCTTATCTGAGACTTGCTTTATCTGAAATTATTCTACATATTCCTGTATTAGGGGGATACTGGTGCTCACATGATGTATTTTTCTGTTTAATTATTTATAAGCCATGTGTACATTAATATCTAAAAGGAATTGAGTTTTGATACTTTTATTAATGAAAAGTTATTTATTTATTCCTTTTGAGGTGATAATATAATTTTATCACTTCTCCATTCCCCTTCCTACTGTAAATCCCTCCCTGTGACACCCTTATCTATGGTCTCCTTCTCTCTCTCTCTCTCTCTCTCTCTCTCTCTCTCTCTGTCTCTCTCTCTGTATTTTCCTAAATATATAAACACAACCTGCTCAGTCTTTACAATATTGTGTGTATTCAGGGCGGATCACTTGCTATTGAATAACTAACTGGTGAACTCTTTCCTGGGGAAAACTCCTTTTTGTTCTGGGCATTCTTTAGTTGCCTGTTGTTCTCTGTCTAGGGCTGAGGTCTTGTGAGAGTTCTCCTCCCTATTAGCATGCCTGGTGGTATCCTTGTTCAGGTCATGCTTAGCCATGTTGGTAAGGTTCCATGGGTGTATCTCCTCCAATATTCATAGGAGACAGTCTCACAGCAAATTCCATACTCGGCACTTTGCACAGAGCTCAAGTCCAAGTGAATCAAGAACCTCAACATAAAAGCAGCTACATTGAATATAATAGAAGAGAAAGTGGGAAAGAGCCTCAAACTCATTAGCCCAGGGGAAATTTCCTAAATAGAACTCTAATGTCTGCGGCTCCAAGATTAAGAATTGATGGGACCTCATGAAACTGGAAAGCTTCTGTAAGGCAAAGGACATAGTCAATAGAACAAATCAGCAACCTATAGATTGGGGAAAACTTCACTAACTCCACATCCAATATAGGGCTAATACCCAAAATATATAAAGAATTCAAGAAGCTAAACTCCAAAAAACTAAACATCACAATCAAAATATGGGGTATAGAACTGAACAGAGAATTCACAATAAAGGAATCTGGAGTGGCCAAGAAGAACTGATAGAAAGGTTTTAAGTCGTTAGTCATCAGGGAACTACAAATCAAAACTACTCTGAGGTTCCACCTCACAACAATCAGAATAGCTAAGATAAAAAACTCAGGTGACAGTACATGTTGGTAACGCTAAAGTCATTTTAAGATGAAATGTGGGTGTGGTGAATGGATCCTCTGTGTTTTGGGAAAGCAGCAAGTTCTCTTAACTGAGAATTCATCCCTGTAGACCTTTGAGAACTTTTTTGAGGATATTATTCTCCGATTGCCTTTACACATGGATTATAATTTTTAGTGGATATCCATTCCTTCTCAAAACTCATTTACAAAGAGTCCATGTGTATTTTCAAATACTAACATGAAGTACAATTTGGACAATGCATATTCCTTAGAGTAACAAAGCAATCTTCACCCTCCTTCCTGCTGTGTGTATCCCAGCACCTCTGCCAGTCACTAACTCATAAACATAGATTATGCAGTTGGGCTTCCAAGGGTGTGTGAGATGCAATCAGTAGCTCATCGTTAGCATTTTGAACAAAGTATAACGAATCAGGTTAATTGAAAGTAAAAGAAAATTTAAATATTCACTGTGCTTTCCTCCTGTGGCTTTCTCCTGCTTTCTTTTGGGTCTGAGGCTTTGGACAACGTCTTTTATTGTCCCGAAGAGGAACTAACTCCTCTCTCAAGCCCACGGGTGGGAATTTTTCTCAATTTGCATTTCTTTGAAAATTGTTTCAGTGTCCCTTCACTTTTAGAGGGAAGTTTCACAAGACACACAGCTCTAGCCTCTACCTTTCCCCTCAGCAGTTGAGTGTTACATTTCATTTCTCATGCGCAGGCTACAGGGGAAAAGCCAGTTGTTCCAATCCTTTCCTAACTTATAGGCAAATTGTTTTTCAATGTCTTGTTTTGGGATGGTTTTCTATATGCATTTGGAATATTCTATGTCAAGGCCTATTCTCTCTCTCTCTCTCTCTCTCTCTCTCTCTCTCTCTCTCTCTCTCTCTCTGCCTCACAATAATTTTGAAAAATTCTTAGTACTCATTGTTTCAAAATAGCTCTTTTTAAAAATCATGTAGCATTTTCATTACGACACTTTTGTAGGTATTGGATATTGTGTGTTTTTGAAGAACCATCTATTTTTCTTTGCATCTTAGTATTTTAGGTACCTTCTGAGGCATCCTTTCTTGCAGATTCTCTCCAGCTGTGTTGCATTTAATAAGCCCGCAAAAGGCATTCTTCATCTTGTAGCATTTCAGTCTCTAGCCTTTTCTCTTGTTTATATTGGAATGTCCACTAGTTGTCTTACATGGTCCCATGTCCTTTCATGTGACCCAACTACCTCAGCCTCCTCAGCCTCCCCAGCATCTTCAGCCTTCTCAGCATATTCATCATCAGTCCTTTAAATCCCGAGTAGGTAACTCTAAGTTCTCTGCTCTGGGGTTTGTTCTGATGCTTCTTTGGGGTGTTATCTTCAAACCGTGCTTATTTTTGTCTGGTAGTACAACTTTTTAGTTTCTATAAATAGCAAGACATTATTATGTGACGGACAAAGCCAAAATGATGACCCCCAAACTGTGATAAATAGGCCTTGGGTACTATGATTACAAGACATGTGGGAATGGGTGTTTGGTAATATCAGAACACTGGGAAAATACTGCTGAAACGTAGTTTAGAATCTTGGGAAATAGGACCTTTTGATTATATTAAGTAGCAAAATTCCCTTCCTTTAAAATAGTCTAGTGGTGATCCAGTGAGATGTATCTCAAACTGTGGCAGCTGGAACCATTCCACGTTAAGGTTGGTAGTCAATGCCTTAGCAACCCTTCTGTGGATTCCCAAAGCTCTGTTCTCCAGAGCACTTATACACACTTCGATCTCATGACCCATTCCTTCAACCACTCATGGCACCCATAGTCCTTCAGGAACCTGCTACGTCTCTTTTCTGGTTGTGATAGGAGTCATGGTAGCTGGGCAACCAGCAAGAAGAACTTGGTCTTTTTCTGTAGAGAGCTCTCTCCCTTCCTTCATGGCCATATCGAGACTATAATAAGCCATTTGAACAGAGACATGAATGTACTCACCCTCTGTCTTCAACATGTTGCTTAGTGCCCACATGCTTGACTCTTGAAAGAAAAATTGAACAGCAACCTATAATTCAACTTACTGAATACCACAAAATATTGGGGCATTGAGTAGAGAAATCAAGTAGACCCTTTGTGGTTTAGGAACCCAGGAAATTTAAGTGTTTTGAATGCGGATTGGCTGGTGTTTCACCCTGAGCTGCTCTATTGTTTTGGTATCTGTGTGTGACAAACGTCAGCGATTTGGGGGGAGTCCTGTTATCACAGTTAACCAACTCTTCCTGTGCACAGGAAACAAAGACTTCCCTGCTTGGTTTACTGATGATCTGGGGGGAATCCTGTTGTCACAGTTAATCAACTCTTCCTGTGCCCAGGAAACAAAGACTTTCCTGCTTAGCTGACTGATGAGTAGATAGCATCCAAGACAATCTCCACCATTGTCTGCTAAACCCTTGTAATTTCTTGTGGTCAACCACTTAGATAAGAGTCAGTCCCATTGTGAATCTCGTCTATCATTATAGACTATCCGTGGCTTCTCTAATGACACAGATTTGTGACATTGTCCCCAGTTCTATTTCCACAAACCTTTTCATTTTCCTTCTATGTAAGGCTGCCTCTCCATCCACTACCTGGCTTATAAACACATTCTCTTCTTAGATGTTCAAAAAAAGCACCACCTTTTCATGCCATTTAAGATTCATTGCATCTACTACAGAGCTTACTCAGAAGCCAATGTCATTGTGCTTAGAGGGCAGGATGTGTATTCTAATTACATCTCCTACTTGCGGTAAGGGCCACAGGTATGCTGCTTAATGCTTCTGAATCTCAGTAACAGTTAACATTGTAAGGAGGGGTACTAAGGGTATGCATTTCCTGGGTTTTACATAAAGATAGAGGCAAACAGCATCAAGGACACTGCATGCAAATTGCCCATCCTAGTGCCTAGTACCTGTTGCTTTGCATTCTATTCTGGTGGCTATAGTTGCTGTAGTTAAATTCGTCCTAAAGAATAGATGATGAGGTAGAAAAACTCTGGGATCGCATGGAAATTTTTTTTTTTATTCTTGATAACTCTTAGAATGATAAGGCTCAAAAATATGTGTAGTGTCATTGAGTGAAGGGTGGAAAGCGAATTAGTTAGTGAACTAAATTCTAATTCTAGATGCTTTACGTAAAAGATGAGATATGGTCCACTTGCCAATACAAGTTCCATTATGTACCATTCCTTCGGTTATGCAGTATGAAAGATTGCTCCGATCTGTGAAACTGGAAGTGTTCTTTATAACAGCTATATTGTAACTGTATGCAGAGAAGTTAGGATCATCTAAACAGCTACCCTTAAAACATTACCATTGGCATTTTAATGAAATGTTATTTTACAGCCTTACAGCTCATAGTCATATAATTAGTAATATGTGTAATCTTTATTACCAGTCTTAATCTTTTTTATATGACTGAAAAATTATTTTATGGTAGCACAATTAAAATAATGCTAAAAATGTCAGCATAACAGAATTAGACTAAAGTAACTACTACAATATTGTACCCCAAACCAGCTAATTTAAATGCAAAATACTTTCTACAGGCTATTTATCTGAGCTAATACATGGTAAGGGATTTAAGGAGTAGTTTGTGTAATGAAATAAAAGGAAAAATAAGCACTGTACAGCAATCTTTGCTATTGTTTAACATGAGGGAAAATTAAATAGGTTTATATATAGGCCACTTGAGGAAAATGTATTAAAAGCCACATCACAGCATAGTAAATATAAAGGCAACTGGCAGGCAATACTCCATTTAATAGGTTTTTATAAATACTCTATTTGCAGATTTTTAAAGGGAAGCTTGAGGTGCTTAAAGCTGTTCCTTTTAAAAATTATGGGATAATATTAACTATGACAACGAAGCGGAGCATGCCTAGATTTCTATTGTTAAATTTGTTCTTTGTCATGTTCACACCTGTATAAACGTGTTCTGATTACTCTCCCCACCACTTCCTTCCCTCCTTCTCCTCTAGCCCCTTTCTTCCCTACACATCCTGTGTGTTTCATTTTTATGTGTTTTTGTTTTGTTTTGGGACCAAGTGAGTGTAACCAGGGCCATCTGTGTGAGTGGGGATGCCCAGAATTTTAATGGTATATTTTGTAAAAGGGAATTCAAAACACATTTGTTTAGTTGGCACACAAGAATAGACATTTTTCTCAGTGAATTTTTTTTTTACCTGTTGATTCATGATGATGCATACTAATTTGTTCTCATTATTTGTTAGAGCACAGAAAAAATTCAAAATATTTACAAAGCAAAACTCTGCTCAAATAGAAGCACTAGAAAATACATAAAAGTAGAAAATAAAGTCGCTCAGGATTTTATCACTATTAAACTCTCATGCTTTAATAGTATATCTACTTCTAATTTCTGCTTCCTTATGATTTTAGATTTTATTTATAAAACTTTTATTGTACACGAGAATATATATATTATATATTTTTATATATAATATAAAATATAATATATTATATAAAGACCACTTACATTGTTGAATATGCTTTATTTACCTGTGACATTTTAAGACTTCTTTTTTAGAGACTCATGTAGTATCAATGTTTTTACATTTATCCCTCATTGTTACAAATAATAGATGATTTAAAGCCTGGCTAACATTACATTTTATTCATCAAACTTTAAGTCATGATTTAAAAGCATCAGATCATTAAAATCCGGTCATCATAGGTAAGAAGCATCAATATAATCTTAAAGAATCTGAATTATAGTATTGCTTTGCTGGAAGAAAAACGGTTTAGTACATGGTGTTGTCCGTTTCATTTATTTGTTTTTGTATCTGTAGGTCCAGGCACACTTAGAAACTTCTACGAGGCCTCAGCTTCCAAAGGCTCAGACACAGCAAGTAACTCCTTTTATGACTCTTGACCATCGGTTGTTCAACCAGACTCTCAAGAGAACACAGCCTCTAGCAGCAAGCTGCATGCCTCTGGCAGAGCATGGACCCAGGAGCCCAGACAGTGATGCTGGCTGTGCAGGAAACCCATTCACAAATCCTCTGGCTCTTGGGAAAGAAGACGGTGTTGTGGAATGGCGGGTATGTTCAATGGCTGGTTATAAAGTCTGTCATTAGTACTAGGGGTTGAAGTTAAGAATTTTGCAGTAAATACTTCAGACAAAAGTGAGACAAAAGAAATGTGTTTTTAACTAATTGATCTGTAATTATTAATCATACACGTATTAATTATACATAATAAGTTATAGCTGCTCATTTTAATACTAAATTAGCCAATTCATTTTGATACTCAACTAGTTATCAATGGGCCACTCAAAATCCTATGTATTTAGAAGATTTGATTCTAATAATAAAGGTTTAGGCTTTCTGATTAACTTGAGTTGAATTTATCAATATCTTAAATAGGCCATAGATTGGAACTGGTAGAAATTACTAAAAGAACACCGAGTTCGTTCTCTAAAAAAATGCTCATTGCAATAAATGAATTATCTTATCACGTTAAATATTTAATGAAATTATAACTCAATTTTTTACACTTGATTTTCAATATATTTTTTAAGTTTAAAGACATTCTTCTCTGCTACATACTAAATAACTGACATGAAGTTATGATGAGGTTCCAAATTAAACAAGAATGGAATGTGATTTGCTTTTACACGAATCTCCAAAAATACTGAAAAATAATGACACAAAGTAGGAAATAACCAGAACTTGGGAAAACTGCAGCACTGTCTTAAAGAAAATTCACGCTGATAATGTAGCTTTCTTCTCCTTTCCCTTGTTTTCCTCGATTGGTTTGATGGAGCTCTGTTCTCTTAACACCTGAATTATCCTTCTGCCAGCTAATGTGCTCATGAATATGCCCCGTCTAATTTTAAATTTACAGCCTCAGAGAACTCAGGCAGAGGACTCGGGCTCCCATTGTGTGACCCCAAAGAGGAGAGAAATATTCTAACAGTAAATTTTGTGTTAACTTGGAAAGTAGGAAAGAATGAAGATCCAATAGATTATTCAATGAAAAACAAAATTATCACACTGTAGGATTCTCTGAAATCCAAAACTGAATGCTGGTCCCTGTGTGTGTATTTACTTAAACATTTTAACAGTGGGTGTATATACATATAAACTTTCAGAAGTACATACATGTACATATATATCTGCATATCTACACATCTATCCCCCTTCTCTCTGTCTGTCTGTCTATCTATCTATCTATCTATCTATCTATCTATCTATCTATCTATCACCTATCTCTATCATCTATGGAACTTTCAGAAGTGGAATACAGAACCAGCTTCTCTGTTTACTTCATGAAGAACACAAACTATATCTAATAATGAGAGCTATCTGGACAATAAATATTAGAAGTACACCCAGTACAATTTATCCTTCAAGTACTTCTTCCAAAGTTTATTTTTTGTAAAGATTATCGATTTTCCACAAAATAAATCGCAATGGTAGTGAGTGAGCCAACTTATTATGAGTAAAATCTCGGAAGCAGTCTTTGGCTTATGTAGGCAGCATGGATCAGTCCTCTGGGCTTGCCGTAGAATCTTCTTTTATTCTTTAGGTCATGCCTTATCTTTGCCATTGGAGTAAGTTTATACATATACAGGAAATGTGCGGCCTGCCGGTTCTTTTAGGCAGCCCCAGTGAAGGGGAGTTGCGTAGCTTAGAAGGGGCGATCTTCTCAAGGGGTTTAACTATCTGTAGACAAGATGAGAAAGAGCTGCAGACATTTCCTGTTTCTAACTACTGCATTAGAAACTGTCTAAATGAAAGTGTCTCACAACCATCATGAATGTCAGTTTGATTAGAGATTTATTTATTAAGTAAGAGTTTTATATATGGTCTCTGACCTAAATTTGTCATATCAACATTTGACGCATGATGCCATCATTCACACACATATTATCCCCAATAGCTAGAGCATTTCTTTTGTAATTACAATTTACTAAAATCCTTATTGCTTCTTGGAGTCCATGTCTCAAAGGGGCTGTAAAGTTTGTGTGGTCTCTTACATGAAGATTGATTATTCACCCACATTCTTTTATATTGAAGGTTTTATTTGTGGTTTCAATATGCAAACTTTGTTGATTGACATAGAGTCTCACTATGTGGTTTGTATTGGATTCAAACCTCCTCCTCTCCACCTCTTCAGGGCTAGAATTACAGTATTTGCCACAAAACTAGAAGAAGAGCTGGTTTGACTTTTGTATTTTAAAACTTCCAAAATGAATGGCATGGTTCGAATTCAGGGGATGGTGGCTACTGACATTTCTTTGGTTTTATCCGTTCTTTCCTACTAAGTCTTCACTAACACAAGGGAATATTTCACTGATCCAAAGAGCAGTGACACTATCACTTGGTAGGTCTGTGAGTGTGTCCTTACATTAGATGTGATGGCTGGAATTAGAGGTAAATAAGAAAGATCTCTGGGACAGAGATAGATAATATATAAGAGAAGGACTTCACAGTGCATGCTTGTCCAGGATGAATTTGACATTCATACTTACAAGACTAACAGGAGCCCTTTTTAAGAAAATCATTCCTATCCTTTACATTGCTAATGATATCCCCCCTTCCGGGTTACCCCTACACAACCCTCATGTCTCATCTACCTTCTCCCTGCTCCCCTTTGCCTTTATGAGGGTGCTCCCCCACCTACCTACTCCTGCCCCACTGCTCCAGCATTGCCCTATACTGGGATATCTATGGATCAAGGACCTCCCCTCCCATTGATGTCAGACAAGGCCATCCTCTGCTACATATATCTGCAGCCATGTATAACCTCCCTGTACACTGTACACTCCTCTGTTGGTGGTCCAATCCCTGAGAACACTAGGTGGTCTGGCCAGCCAACATAGTTCTTGCTGTGGGGTTGGAATTCCACTCCTCCAGTCCTTCTACCAGCTCCCCCGCCAGAGTTCCAGAGCTTAGTTTGATGTTGATGGTTGGCTGTGAATGTCTGCATCTGTATTGGTCAGGTGCTGGCAGAACCTCCCAGAGAACAGCCACACCAGGTTTCTGTCAGCAAGTGCCTCATGGCAACAGCAACAGTGTCAGGGTTTGGAGTCTGCAGATAGGATGGATCCGCCGGTAGAGCAGTCCCAGGATGGCCCTTTTTCCAGTCTCTGCTCCATTTTTGTTACTGTCTTTCCTTTGAACAGGAACATTTCTGGGTTAAAAACTTTGAGATATGTGAGTAGCCCTATCCCTTGACGGGGGCCATGTCTGTTGACTAGAGATAGTCTCTAAATGATCTATTTCCTGTTCACGGCGCATTTCGGCTAAAGTCATCTCCATGGGGAACTGGGAGTCTCTGGCTTCCCTGGCGCCTGGGACTCTCCAGTTCCTCATCCCCCAAGGCTACATAGTTTTTATTCGATGTCCGGACCCTGGTATTCCTTCCTCCTAAGCTCCATATGGTCTATGGGTTGTATCATGGGCACTGCGAGCTCTTGGACTAATGTCCACTTATCAGTGAGTACAATGACTTCATTAAATTTGCAGGCAAATGGATGGAACTAGAAAATATCATCCTGAATGAGGTAAACCAGACACGAAAGAACACACATGGTATGTAACAGGAGCCCTTTATACCAGCTCTTGTTCCTTTTCACTTAGCACATCTGTATTGCTTGGTGTTTTACCATATGGGCCCAGACACAGCTCTCTAGAGTCTCACAGGTCTCCCTTGGGAACGTCCCAATAGAGTTCCTCAACCCTTGATTCAAGTTGACCAACCACCTTGCTTAGAAGAGTAGCGGGATTGGATGGCAGTTTAATATATTTGGAGGTGCTTGCTATTTCTTTATATGCCAACTACTGTTTTCTCAACTCAGCATTCCCACCTTCAGTTTATACATATTAAGGGTTCCCTAAAGGCAGTACAATGAAGAGAATTGGAGCTTGATAGTTCCTACTTTCACGTCTGTTGCTGTGATGAAATACCCCAATAAAAGGAGAGAAATGGTTGTCTTGCCCCACAATTCAAGATTACAATTCACTACTGTGGGAAAGGTCAGATGGCTGGGACTTCAAATAGCTAATCCTAACATATCAAAAGTCAGGAGGAGAAACAGAAAGTGCATACATGCTAGTGATCAGCTCTCAGTCCCCCTTCTTGTATAATCCAGGATCCAGCCTATGAAATCCTACTGCAACTAATACAATCAAAACAAAGCATTTGCAGATGTGTCCATAGCCCAGTCTGATCTAGGTAGTCCTTCATATAGGGGTGATTGCCATGTCAAATGATTACCAAAAACTATCCCAAGTGTACAGGAAAAAGAGGAATAGAAAGAGTGAAAGAGAAGCACACAGTCTTTCTAAAAAGTTTAAGTCTTAAAAAAAAAACCTTCCTCATCTACTGTTTATTTCTTGAGCAATCTTTGCAGGGAAAAGGAAGCTTTTGGTGGGAAAGAAATGAAGATGCAAATAGAGATTAGATTGAGGTTAGAACGGTGGCTCCAGAGTTCAGAAACTTAAACCTGTCTCTGCCACTCACTAGCGAGGTAATCTGGGACAAGGTGGGTGATTTCCTTTCCGTTTGATTTCCTCCTCTGTATGATGAGGATAAGTATCGAATTCACACAACCATTTATGGGCTGCTATGAAGCTCAAACGATTGAGAGCACTAGAGACCATGCCTGGCACATCTGCCGCACTATGCGAGCGTGTGGTACTGTTGCTGGCTAAGGTGTTTGTGTGTGTGCTGTTCATTGTGTCACTAGTAATAGAGATGAAGAGGATGAATGGCTTGCTTTCATATAATCTAAATTTCAACCGAAATTTCACCGCTGACCTTTGGACATCCATAAAATGTTTTAAAAGTAAAAGGATGATATAGAAGTCCCCTGTCAACATGTGAGGTCTGTGGACTTTGGCTTGAAGCACTTCAGGAGAAGCACTCGGTTGAGAAAGAAGTTGGTTTCAAAGACTGTGCCAAGGGTCCCCTGAATAGTCACCAGGGGGCCCAGGGAAGGTAATCAGAGTCAAACATGCAGGTCTCAGATGCTGTGGACTTCGATATACACATTTAAGTGTCTGAAAACTTAAACTTCTACCACTAAAGTTCTTTGTTATTTCAAACTAAAGCACCACTTTGATCATTATTTATAGCATTCCAAACGTCCTGTATCCTATTAGATGGAAATTGCTGAGCATATTATCAGTGCAGAATTAAAGTTTTTAGGGAAAAAGGAGAATGCTGAGAGAACAGTATTTCCAGACCCCAAAGGGTCAAAAGGGCCATAATTAATGATCAATTTAGCGTGTAAAACAAAGCAATTTCATTTGACTAGAAAATGGGGCTTTTTTCCTGCACTTTTGAAATAGACAGAAGACAGCAAACAAATATTGCAATATACTTTATACAAATAAATATTCATATAATATTGAGAAAGATTATAGTGTTCCACTGTTCTCTTTTCTCTTTGTGTATATCTATATATATCTATTTATATATGTGTGTGTGTTTGTTTATGTATGTATTCTATGTATGTGTGTATGTATGTATCTTTTTATCTATCTATTGATCTATCCACCTATGTATCTATATATATTAATCTAAGTGTCTATGTATCTATCAATCATCTATCATCAACATATATATCATCTATCTATCTATCTATCTATCTATCTATCTATCTATCTATCTATCTATCTATCATCTTATATTTAAATTCAAGCATCCAATTCCATATCTAATCTGCTATAGCGTTATCTAGGAACAATTTAAGTTTGACATTTCCTATTTGAAGTCTTGCTTATAATCAAATACCTTCATAAGGTCCTGATTCAGTTTTGACTCTTTCAGAATGATTAGTAAATTGAGATTCATAGACTTTACTCCCTTGTTAAAGACAGAAAATTTACTATGATAAAATATGAATTATTTCTGAGCCATTATTCAGAGGTGAACAAAAAGGAGAGAGGCTTCATCATCTTAATGTAGAAAGAATTCTGTGTCGAAGTCAGTATTAATTCCTGGAATCATATTCCAAGAAGGGATGTTACCTAATGTTTTATTTCATTACTTTACTCATTGTCTAATTATTAGTCTCAGAAATGTTATCTGTTAAAGTTTCTACATACTCTTTCCATATATCTTGAAGGATTGATTATCTGTATTTCTTGTGAGTTAAGATACTTTAGAAATTACAAGTGGGGAAATAAAAGGTTTTAATTAAACTGCTACTTTAAAGATTTCATTTGGAGAATGTGGGTGACCACATTTTGTAGGCTGAAGTCAACAATATATCAGTGAATCATTTAGATAAAGAATGGTAGGATAAATGCATGAAATTCAAGTCCTGAGAAATAGTCTGTGAAAGCATCCTTCTTTACTAATTCTAAATAGACCTTATATCGAAAGAACTATTTCTTCCTCCTTTTCTCTAGCATGCAAGACTTCAGACATTACAATTGACTTAGTATCACACAGAGAAGGTGAGATGAAATTTAACATTAGGCCGGTGGCCCCCTCTCTTTACAATAAAGTTTCTAATGAACTTAATTTGCTTTTGTTGACTTTTCAGGGAAGGCATTCAAGAGTTGCCATTTTAGCCTAACAATGATTACTGAGTGTCTACACTGAGAAATGACAAGGACCTGCCCATTTCTATGTGCTCTGGATAGATGGTCTCAGTCACAAGGAATTGGTTCCTATGTAACAGCATAGAATGCAAGGACTCCAAGTAGAAGCAGGCAATGCTCATCCCAGTCAGCCTTGCTTCACCAACCTTGAACTCTCAGGTTTCCCTCTTCCTAAGCATCCATGTGATTTTTACCCTTCCTGTTTTAAACATCCCTCACAAGCTATATATGACCTCTTGCTCTTGTCAATGTCCCCATAACTTCTAGTATTTTATTTTAAACATTCTCTGTCAGATCCCACTTTTGAAGTATATTTTCCCTAGCTTTCTCAATTTACTTGTGTTTCAGCTCATTTAGAGGTCATATCAATTGGACCAATGCTACTGTTTTCAGTGGCTATTGTTTCCCATTCACACTATTTAAAAAATCTTCTTTAACCTGTCTGTAGAGTCCAAAATATAACCCATTTTTTGAAAAGCACCATTAACTTCTTGTTTTTGTTTTTGTTTTTGTTTTAATCTGGCTAAATTTCAGTCCTGGATAAGCTCATTTACTTTGTCACATCTTTACTGAGCAGTCAAGCAGTCAAATGGGGAGCACCGTCTACACTGTACATACTGATTATGTTAAATACATCATCAAATGTCACACGAGAGTTTACAACAGGGGGACAAACCTACAACCATTTCTTAGTTAAGATTACCACTAATGGAGACTATGCAACATCTTCTCTCCTTAAACTTTCAACTTCCCCACCCATTCTCCATTTCTCTGAAATGCCCTATATTGCTTTGGAGAGAAAGCATGTGCAGTCTGGTTAGAATTTGCTCAGAAGCTTAAGTAGTTCTCTTAAACCTCCGCATCTGTTTCCTTTCTCCACCCTATTAGAATAGAAAAGTTTCTACTTCATTCTTAAATTCCCAAGAGGTTTTCCTTCTGTGAACTTCGAACCTTCTCCAGTATCATCAGTATATGCTAATCAAGAGGACTGCTCATATTAATGTCACATTAAACCAAATAGCTCTATTCAAACACATTTGCTTTCTGGCCACCATGTTATTTCAGCACACGCAGGCGCGCACACGCACACACACACACACACCCCAAAACTCACTGCCTCCACTTCCTCCCTTCCAACATCATCTGACGACCCCAATCTCTCCTCTCCAATCAAGCTCTTCTCTTCATGATTTTAAAAGGGCTCTTAACATCAATCAATTTAAAAAAATTTTTTCTGAGATGACAATATAATTCCCATGTCCTTTTTCCTCCCTCAAACTCTCAAAATGAAAAAAAAAATAACATATCAACTTAAAATCCAGTATCAAAGTCTTTATTCTCATTTGCCTTGGCTTTCAAGTCATGTTTGCCATGGTTAACCCCATCCGGAGGCATTTTCTGATGAGCGTCTTAGATTGTCTGACATTTCATCCACTTTGCTGACTCTTCTCTTACATATGGTAAAACGCTGTCTCTCGGCCCAGTCTTTACCCGTCCTTTCTCTTGTATCTGTATGCACTTTATTGATGATGCCATGCCATGCCAACTTAGAGCTTTCTTCTCTATGTTCAATTTATCTACCCTGCGGCTTGTTTATCTGCTGAGTTACCGCAGATGCTTCAAACTTGCAGTGGCTGTGCGTACTTTCTATTCCCAAGTCTATTTTGCTTGATCTGGTAAAATATCAATAACAAGAACACCGAGAATCACGTCGTTCCCGTCTTCGCTTTGCTCTCTCCCGCCTCTACAGTCTGTCGTAATTAAATTCAAGACTTGTATAATCTTAGTGCTTCTCAACACTTCCTCTCCTCAAATGACACTCAATTCAGCAGTTCATCATTAGCAGCTGGCACAGTACGTTGCACAACATGGATGTCATCCAATAAATACGGAATAATTATGTAGTAATAAATGCTAAATAAGAACTATGAATTTAGGTACAATTGTAATCGGGTTCCCAATATAATTTTTTTCTTTTATTTTTTTCCCATCTTTATTAACTTGGGTATTTCTTATTTACATTTCGATTGTTATTCCTCTTCCCGTTTTCCAGGCCAACATCCCTCTAGCCCCTCCCCCTTCCCTTCTCTAAGGGTGTTCCCCTCCCCATCCTCCCCCATTACTGCCCTCCCCCCAACAATCTCATTCACTGGGGATTCAGTCTTGGCAGGACCAAGGGTTTCCTCTTCCACTGGTGCCCTTACTAGGCAGTTCATTGCTACCTATGAGGTTGGAGGCCAGGGTCAGTCCATGTATAGTCTTTGGGTAGTGGCTTAGTCCCTGGAAGCTCTGGTTGGTTGGCATTGTTGTTTATGTGGGGTCTCGAGCCCCTTCAAGCTCTTTCAGTCCTTTCTCTGATTCCTTCAACGGGGGTCCCACTCTCAGTTCAGTAGTTTGCTGCTGGCATTCGCCTATGTATTTGCTGTATTCTCTCAGGACCAATATCATTTTTATTTATGAATACTTTTAATGGATAAAGGGCAGCAGTATTGAGGGTGGGGCCACAATAAAATGTAGGCTCTTTGCATTGACCACACATTGTGATAATGAATTTATAATAAATTTTTCATGAAGAGCTGTGTGTGATTTTCAGAAAAAGAGCCTATATGATATATATACATACATACATATATATATATACATACATACATATATATATATATATATCAGAACGATAGTGAGAGAAGCTCAGTAATGTGGTCAAACTCATTCTTCAAACAGAAGAAGTATGGCGCCACCCCTGTAAGAAACCCACGCAATAACTGTCTCATCACCATGTGTCAGCCAATCTAAAAAGGGAACTAAATCCTAGACGTGTGAGAGGGCCTGAGACACAGCTCTCTCTCTCTGCTACACTGAAGCTGGATGACTAGTTAACCTCGAAGTTTAGCTATCACGCTGTACTTTCTACCGATTGGCCTTAGTTCATTCTTTTCCTTTAGAGATATTTTTGTCGGTAGCAACTCACTGATGTTAACGTGCATAGGTATTTTTTCAGTCAGGTACCTGTAAATTCTGGTGGCATTTGGCAATGTAAGTAAACTGTTATAGTTCAAGACGATTCCGGAGACAAGGGCTGAGTAAATATTAACAAGCCCCTGTGCTTGCTTGGGACTTGAAAGGATTGCATGACATCAACGAGCAAGCTTTTGTCAGTCACAATCTAGGCCAGATTAGTCTTAAAGTCCAAGGAAGAAGCAAAGTTCACCTTAGTGCAGAAGTTTCTGTATGCCTCTCCTGGTTATTGTTTGCAAGCTTAAGGGAAAGAAATGATGAAGGAGAAAGAGAAAACCATCGCTATTGTGAAGGTTATAGACCCATCCAAGTTGAAACTGGTAAGAATGCTGTCAAATTCTCTCACTATTTGGAGATAAAACTAGATAGATTAAGTGCCAAATGTAAAATTTTTAGAGCTATAGTCATTAAAATAAGGTATGTAGACTTTAACATTAAAGTGTGTAAACTACAATTAACTGTGTGTTTTGAAAAGCTTCTTTACTTTCGAGCACCCTGAGCTATGCTAAGAAATTTTAAAGTTGAGTTTAAAAAAAAGTCTGCTAAAACTAATGCCTTATTGTGACTTTTATATCAAAAGTGAGGGTTCAGTGAATTGTTTATTTTCTACTCCTACTAACAACTCTTTTGTTAACTTAGTGCTGAAAGAATAATGAGGATATGGTGTATGTGATGTGAAACTGTGCGAATATCCAGTTTTGTGTTTTCCTTTTTGTGTGAAAGCTCGCTTGCCGAGGGAACTCCAGCTCCAGCCTCTCTCATTATTTTTATTCATGTATAATGGAACAAAAATAATAGTAACAAAATAACACAGCAGGATTTCGTGGCTCAGTGTTTGTCATTTAAGCCTTAGAGTGAGGTTTTTTAACAAATAAAATACGGTTTCCAGGCAATTGGCAGTGCAGGTCCTAAAACTGAAAAATCTGGCTCGCTGAACCTAAACGAATCAACACCCACAAGGAAGTAAAATAATCTTTCGAAAGTCTGTGTTTCATGTGTGCCTACGGTCTCCAGCCTATGGTGGCCTGTGGTGCGCCCCTTTAGAGCAGGAGTTTATCTTCTTTTACGTCCAGTTTCTCTGTCAAAGAGTCTCCTGCTCAGTTCTACCAGTTTAGATTCACAGTGAATATCCTCATAGAAAAGCAAGCGGCGAGGATCTAAACAAACACATCTATCAGCTTCCTTTGAATACTCACGTTAAATATGTGAACACACACACACACACACACACACACACACACACACACACATCACACACCAATCAGGGCTACTTTTTGCCTTTTGTTACTTCACAGAAAGTTTACTTGCAAATTTAACTTGTAACCTTCTGTAAGTTTTGGCCATGTTGTCTATTTGAAGTGAGATTATCTAGCAGATACACATAATTTTTTTTTATAAAAATGTCAGGGTTTCTGGTCCTAACGTTATTTTTAGGAACCTACTGAGTGTATAATGGGGGGTCCTATCTGTTGCTAAGTGAATATAAATGAAAGGGGTCGAAGCAAATGAGTATAAACAACATTTAAAGTTTTATTTAAAGTTTATTAGTCCTACCGTTGTGAAGAGGGGAAGAGAAAAACAAGCCCGGTTACCTCTTGGGAGCCTGTAGTATAGGGTTTGACCCCTAAGTTAAACACTGAATAGGGACTGTCTGATTTTGATACATATTGGTGGGGTGAGGTTGAGGGAACAGTGGAGAAGAAGAAAGATAAAAATATTTATGAAAGCCAAGACTGCTTCTGCAGAGTGTAGAGAATTCAGCCCTGTGTCATACAAGCCTGAATCTAGGCTATTTTTTCAACTGCTTTTTTAAAAGGTGGCATCTGCCACTAGCTAGGAGCTCCCAGTATGGGCGAGCTGGGTGGCCTGTTAGTCCCTAGCATGTGTGTCCAGCTCCCTGGTGCTGCTATTCCTAGTCAATACCACCACTCTTGCCTTTTTTCACATGGATTTTGGAAATCAAGCTTGTGTCTTCGCACTTACAGGGCACTGAGCCCTTTCTCCCTTTCAACCTCTATTACATTTATAGGTGTATTATTTTTATACCATTACCTATTTCAGAGATGTAATTGTTTTATATTTAGAATAATAATTATACGCTATAAGACTGTTTTAATGGTGACTTAAGATGTTATTTGAGTTATTATACTTGGCATTTAATAAGTTATTGACTATGGTATAATGTATGTTATTATGTTGTGTTGTATTGTCCTCTGAAAAATTCCCTATCTACATAGAAACAATTCATTGTAATTACCACCATCATCCACACTGGAGTGTGAAATACAATATTGAAAACCCAGTATAAGTATACATGATAATAACAAGGCTTTAAAAATTCAGGGGTAGTGGAGAATAAGATTGAATCAGTAAAAGAGAAGCCATAAAGATATTTTGAGTTTGTGTTCTATAAATGAGTTAGGTTCTTGAGATAGATCTTAAGGGTATTTTAAATATCTTTGGTATGAGAAGGAAAGTGGGAGTTTATTAGAAAAGTTGTAGATACACTAGATGACTCTGGGAATGCATCATTTAGGTACAGGGACCTGAAGAGTTTGGACAGTGAGAACAGCGACGAAATTCCAAAGTGGATATCATTATTTTAAAGTGTCATGTCAGGGGTCAGATGGCTGTAGTGCATGAAGAGTAAGAATAACTTTAAAGTGGGATTTAGGTCATAGTGCTGTGGTTTCCTGATAAGAGGAGATGGATCTCTATGCACGATTTATAGTTGTGCAGACGCTTCCACAGTCTTTTTGGTTGTGGATTTTATTTTGTTATCTGGACAGCACCATTTGTAAACAAAGGCACAGCTATTTTTCTTTGGTGCCACTAAAAGTTACATTTTAGCAAAACGGTGTTCTGCTGACTCCAGCCTTATCAAGAGCTCTGGATCTTCTCTCGAGAGTCTTATTGTTGTCTATCTTGTGTTTAGTTCTTTAACCCACTGTGAGTTAATTTTTAAATATATGGAAGATAAGGGCCCGGAATCATTCCCTTTTCTGTAGATATCCCTTGAAACCAATGTCCTTCATTTAAAAGATTGCCCTTTGCCACTGGGTGAGGGGGGGTTTCTTGGTAACTTTGTTAAAATTACTAGACTATATTAGAATGTTTCCTTCTGGCTTCCTTATTATGATCTGCAGACCTACATAATTGTCCTCATGTCAGAATGGCACCCTTTGTGGTATGGTAGCACTGTAATTACCTTCGAAATCTAGAAGTATTATTTAACCACTTAGGTATTTTCGAAGTCTGTTTCTTGGTTCATTGGGTTCCTTGGTAATACACGGTAATTTTAACATGTGGTTTTCAATTTCATCAAAGATTCATTCGTCATTTGCTGGCAGTCACATTGGATATGTAATTATTTGGGTAGTGTTATCATCTTGATGAAGTGATCTCTTTATTGAAATATGGAATATTTTCCATTTTCACATCTTCTTTAATTTTGCTTGTACTTTTAGGTTTCAGTCTATACATCTTTCCTTTATGGAACTTAATTTTATTCCCAAATCTTTTTTTGAGGCTATTTTAAATGGAAGTGTTTTCATTTCTTTTCTTTCTTTCTTTTTTTTTTTTTTTCGGAGCTGGGGACCGAACCCAGGGCCTTTCGCTTGCTAGCTAAGCGCTCTACCACTTTGTTAAATCCCCAACCCTCATTTCTTTTTCAAGTTGTTCATCACTCATCTATAGAAATACAATGGATTTTCTTGTGTTGATTTTGTTTTGCAACCGGGCTAGCCAGCTTCATTTCTTAGCTTGTAAAAGAGTGAGATTTTTGTTTGTTCTGGTTTGTCTGTTTCATTTTTTATGGAATCTCTCTGGATTTTCTAAATATAGGATCACAATCATGCCATCTGGGAACAGAGAGCATTTGGGGTATTTCTTGATATTTAGTGAGTTCTTCGTTTTTCTTGACGAATTGTTCTGGCCAGTCTCTCTGCTGAAATTAGAGAGGTGAAAGCAAACCTCCGTATCTTCGTCCAGAGAGTAAGGGAGAGCATATTGTTCTTATTTCATTAAAAATTCTTTCATACAAGACTTAGCATGTTGGCTCACATCTTTTATCCTAGCACTTGGAAGCCGAGGTAGGTAAATCTCTGTGATTTCAAAGCCAGTCTGCTTTACATAAAGACAGCCAGAGCTACATAGACTCTGTTTCATACATCCCTTCTGCCAGCTCTCCTCACAACCTCCTTATCTCCCTTCCCACCCATCTTCCTGTTTCCTCTGTCTCAGAAAAGGAGAAGCAAGCAACAATGAGAATCAAAAGACATAAACTAAAACAAAACACAAAAACAGAACCAACCACACAGAACACACAACCAACACACAAACAACTTCACCATCATCAAAAACAAAACAAAGCAACAACAACAACAACAACACACAAAAAACCACCACCTCCACCACCACCAACAACAACAAAAACACCACTAAACAATAAAACCATGGAATTTGTTTTGTGTTGGCCAATTACTCCTGGTTCTAAGACCTATTTTGGAGTATAGTTTATATATCCAGTGACACTCCATTGGAGAAATTTGACATTTCCTTCCCCGGTTATCAATTCCAAGTAGAACTTTGTGGCTGTGACCTTCTCTGTGGAGGGATTTGTGTGGTTTAAATCTCTGCAGGTCATGGGCATGCTATCACAGGCTCTGAGCTCATATGTGTTTCAGTTCCTTTGTGTCTATAAGGTGCTGCTTCTTTGAAGTCATCCACTACCTCTGGATCTTAAGTCTTCCTGCCTTTTCTTCTTCATAGATAACTGAACTTTGAAGGTTGGAGTTTATTAATGACAATCCATTTAGGACTTAGTGCTCCAATGTCTCTTGCTCTCTTACTCTGAACATTCATTGACTAGTTGTGGATCTCTGTGTTCAAACCACATACTGCAATATGAAACTTCTCTGATGAAAGCTAAGGGATGATCTGCTCTATGGCATAGCATTACATCACAGAGAATCATTTATTGCTATGTTCCTTTAGCAGAAAAATAGTAGCAAGTCTTCCTCAGGTTATTGACTACATTAGCAGTGTCAAGTATGGGTTCCAGCTCATGGAGTGGGCCTTAAAATAAAAACAAAAAGTGGCTGGTTGCTCCCATATCATTTGGCCACCATAGAAACTTCCTCTCTAATTATATATTTTGCTTATTTGATGTTTATTTTAACTTCTTTCTCTCCTAAATCAGTCTTATAGAAATATGTTAGTATTGTTAATTTATTTCCCCCAAGTGACTTGGGCTTTGTGAACTGACTTGTCAGTTCTTTGCTGTGTTATTTGATTATTTTTTTCTCCTCACCTCTTGAAAATATTAGTTAATCTAATTGCAACCTTAATGTATTTTCTTCAGATTATTCTTTAAGCCTGAGGTTTTCTTAAGACATTTCTCTATATGCTGCAAATTAGTTTATGTGAGTTCTTGCTATTTTTTCATTTGTTGTTAAATTTCAGCGTGATTTTATCTTTACTCTTGAGTTGCCAACAACGTTAACAGTTTTTCAAATCAAATGTTGTATGAATTTTGTGTTGACATTTTCTTTTGGATGAGTACATAGTTGATGTTTGAATATTTCAAAGATATTTGAGAAAATCACATATTCTCTGCTTTTGCAAGTAATTTAAGCATATCTATGAGGTCACTTTTGTTCAAATCTCTCATAACAGTCCTCATTATTTTGTCTGCTTGGCTTTTTCAACAATGAAAAGGAATGTATTAGATCTTCTGCTCTGACGTAGACTACTCACTTCTGTAGATTGCTTCACATACTTGATGTGATTTCATTAGAAACATGCATGCTTATCATTAGTCTTTTTTTAAAATTACACTTTTTATATGCAGTTATTTTCTTCTTTTATTACTCATGTTTTGCTAAAATAGTTGACCAAATAGTTGCCAGCAGCAACAGAAGGACAGTGGGGTTTATTTTAGTTCCCAGTTTGGAGGCACAATTCATCCAAGAGGGGGAGTCACAGCACTAGCAGCTTAAGGTAGTTGCCATCCTTAGTGGCTGCTCTGTTGCATGCCGTCCTGTCAGGAGCCTGGCCTAACGAATGGTACCATCCACATTCACAAAGGGGCTTCCAACGTCAATTAACATAATCTCCAAAAATGCTTTACACAGAAATGTTCAGAGGTTCATCTCCTAGCGATTCTCCATCATGTAAAGTTGGCCATCAATATTAACCATCAAAATCACTAGTGACATTTCTAAATTTAGAGTCCATTTTCTCTGATATTAATATAGCTATGTCAGTTGCCTTATGGTTATATTCTGCTGGCATATATAACTTCAACTTTTTTCCATTCAACATGTGTGTGTTTTTTACTAGCTATCTTTTGTGAGCTACTTTTTATATCTAGTGTCAGTTTTTAAAACCAGTTTTAATACATTTTAGAAGCAGTGAGTGACAGATATTGATTATTATTAGTAGTATTTATGATGGTTACCCTCTGTCGCCAACTTGAAAATGTTAGGAATTAACTAAAACCAGGAGCTAGGTTAACCTGTGAGGAATTATTTCCTTACTTAAATCATTTTAAGAGGGAAGGCCCACTTTTAATCTGGATATTTTGTTTTGTTTTGTTTTGTTTTGTTTTGTTTTGTCTTTTTCCAGAGCTGAGGACTGAACCCAGGGCCTTGCGCTTGCTAGGCAAGTGCTCTACCACTGAGCTAAATCCCCAACCCTGATGTTTTGGGATAGAAGATACAGCTTTAATTCTGGTAGAACCCCATTTTAAGAATATGCTAGAAAGAAGCTCTTGCTCTTTGCCTGTTTGTTCCCACTTTCACTTCCAAGTACATTCTTTTACTGAATTAGAGCCTACTTCTTTAGAATTCTGGCATATACCGAAGACTAGATGAGACATCCAGTCTCATGGACTAAACAAGTACAGCAAACACTGAATTCAGAGACGTTGTGCTGGTAGACAGTCATTGTGGATTAGCTAGATCACAGCCTGAAATACATACATACATACATATATACATACACACATATGTATATGTGTATGTATGTATTTGCTCTATATGTTCTGTTCCTCTAGAGAGCTCTGATACAATATATTTTCATTTTTCTCTTACTTTAGTTTATTTGGATTCTATTTTAAAAGCATATTTTCTGGTGCTGGAGAGGTGGCTCAGACGTTGAGTAGTGGTTGCCCATCTCAAGATCTCCCACCAACCATGTGCTATCCACAACTGTCCGTAATCCCAGTCCCTGGAAATATGACAGCCTCGTCCAGCCTCTGCATCCACCACGTACATACACTGTGCCAGACACACACTCAGGCAAGACACCCGCACATAAACATGAGTAGTTTTTAAAAGTTTATTTCTCTAGTAATTTCACATCACACTTAATTACTTTCCCAACTCAACTCCCCCAGGCTGATGTTGTGAAGACTGAACTCTTTTTTTTTTTTTTATTATTAACTTGAGTATTTCTTATTTGCATTTTGAATGTTATTCCCTTTCCCGGTTTCCGGGCAAACATCCCCCTAATCCCTCCCCCTCCCTTTCTTTATGGGTGTTCCCCTCCCCATCCTCCCCCCATTGCCACCCTCCCCCCAACAATCACGTTCACTGGGGGTTCAAGACTGAACTCTTCTCTTGTGTCTTTGATCTCAGTCTCTACCATCACTTCTGCCTTACCTTCAACAATTACTTTTCTAAGGCATTTGATCAATTTATTTCATGTTTGTGAAACGGATCTTTAAATATTTCCCCTTTTAGCTAAGTCACTCATGGTTTTCCAGTGTTACTCTTTGTGGGAGTAAACCCGTTTAATAATTAGTTCATTAAACAATTCATAAAGTACAGTATGATCATATTATTTTCCCTCTCTTAAATCCTCCCAGAGTCTCCTCATTTCCCTAACAACCCAGTAGCTTTTTTTTTTGAGAGTGTAGAAAACTTAACATCGTATGCTTAGTAATATTTTTTTTAGCATGGCCTGATGTGTCCATGGTATCAAGATGTGAATTTAAAAAAACATGCATAATGAATTTTTTTCATGTTTAAAAAGTATTCATTTATTTTCACTTTACACTTAATTCTTAATTGTGTTATTGTAAAAAAATCTTAAAAATTTTCTCATATTGTTTAATCATTTCACTGATTTGATTTTTTCTTTATTTTTTGAGAATCTTATAGATGCATAATGGAATATAATCACATTTATACACCCCTGCCCTATTTCCCCCTCTTGTTTCCTTCCATATCCTATCCTTCAAGATATCTTCTTCCCAACTTAACATTTTTTTTTGATAGCCCACTAAGTCTGGTTATTACCCATCTGTGCTTGGATATGGGGCCATCTGCTGTGGCATGAGGAACCTACCAGTGGCCATGTCCTTAAAATCAAATGACTTCTCCTCCCTCAGCAGCCATCCACAGCCAAATGCTCCTCAGTAATAGGTAGAGCCTGAGGATCACCTACTATGTTTGTGCTGGGACTCGGGCTGGCTTCATTTGTGCAGGTAACACAGCTGCTGTGAGTTCATGAACGTGATAGCTACGGGATGTCCAAAAGACTGCACTTCACAGCTCTCTTCCCCATCGTCAGGTCCCTACATTCTTCCTGTCTCCTCTTTTGTAATATGTAATGTTTCCTTATCCTCGATCCTTAGCTTAACATAGATGTCCTTGTCTAGGGCTGAACACTCTGTCTCTTACTCTCAGCATGTTGAGCAGTTATCCATCTCTCTTCTGGCCGCTGTCCACTGTATAAAGAAGCTTCTTTGACCTGATTGATCTCAGCTCAGATCTATCCATATGGACATAAGTATTTGGAAGGTAATTTGACAGCGTGACAATTCTGAAAAATAACAATAGCAGGTACTATCCAAAGGCCTATGATTTCCCTGGCCACAGCTTTTTGTCCTTATTTTTTACAATCAGGATTACAACAGCAGGCATATAATTCTCTCCTCCAGGTCTGTTGTTATGTTCATTTATTATTTTCTATAGCAGTTTATGATAAACTCTCTCCCTTACTCATTTTAGGCTAATTTAGTAAACTTGGTTTCATTTAATATTTCTGTTTCTTTCTCTTTATATCATTTCTAATGCTGTTTATTTTGTGTGTGTCAAAATAGTCACCTTCCTGAGATGTTTTATTCCCACCTGGCCCCCTCCAGGAAATACTGGCTACTTTGAGTGGATCTATTACTTAAGAAGGCCAGACCCAGGTTATTTATGTTCCGGTAACCCCAGGAATGGAGCTGTAAATAAAATCTAGGTACCATGGCAACACTGTGAATCACTGCTGACCACGGAACAGCTTCTTGTAACAGTTATTCTTTCTCCATCAGAGAGAAGCATCTTCTTATACAGGTGTATACTTGGCCATTTTAAATGAGTTTTAAGATAAATTATTTATTTTTGTTTGGATTGGTACCAGTATGGCCAGCCACTGTCATGTCAAATGGCGCTCTGCCTTTTCTTAAGAAGAATAAATACATCTTCACAAAAGTATTTATCCGTTTGTTTACTGATCTACGAAGATGTAGGCCTTCTTACTGAATTGACTCTTAACTTAGACAAAGGAAGGTAGAAATTTGCTTCGTAAGCTTCGTGTGCATTTACTACTCACCAACAGTGCACGCTTAAACCTTTTAGATGACATGAAGAGTACTATGCGCCTTGAAACTCACCAGTCTAATGATATTTAAAAAAGGAATTAGCCATTTACATAAAATTGAGCACTACCTATAGCATAAAATTAAATAAGGTATTGATCATTGTGATTTAGGGCATAAACTGGACTGTAACTGAGGTCAAAAGATGATGTAATCTAGATATGACAGTTACAGAGGATTAGATTCATTGTCCGAACCCTGCCCCGTTTCCATGGAATAAGAGACTCAGCACTGTGTGAACGTGTACCGTGGATTCTGTGGTAAGGAGCCTTCCTCCATGTTACAGTACACGCACGAGAGCTGCTTTCCTTCCTTTACATTTCTGCAGTTTGCTAGGCAGTCTACACTGACACCCATCTGAATTCCATATCTTCAGAGGAAAAGCGCCTTCACCTAGTTCCTGCCCCTGCACTCCCTGTCTTTTTGTTCCATCCATTATATTTCTCAAAGGCACAGTGGAAACGCACAACTCAGGTGGGGTTGCCTCGGCTCAGAACCAACAGCTATTGAAAAATGACCATGGAAAATGTGTAGGTTTAAAGCTCCGTGTGAATGACGCCCATCTTAGGGAAATGGTCTGTGTTGTGGAATGTCTTCCTAATTGTGTTTGTCAGAGACTCACACGCATCATCTTTTTCAATTTAATCAACTTTTATTTGCTTTTAAAATGAGTAAGTTGAAATGGAAGAAGTATTCCAATATCTCTAATCTCAAATCTGTAAAGTAAGAACACATTTTAAAATAATGATTTTTGTAGGAGCAAGGGTGTAGCTCATGATAAGCATGTATATAGCATATGAAAGGCCCTGAGTTGATCCTTAGCACTGCAAAAATCAATGTAAGGGAAAATAAGTAAAATACAGCTTGTATAAATTAAAGATAAGTCTAATAAAGTTAATGATGAATATACAGAAATACATTCTAGAGAGCCCAAAGCAGGTTAGAATAGTAGTTCTGGATGTGAACTATGAACATAAATTTATGTATGAAATGATTTAAATCTTATTTCATAGTTGGTTTTCCTTAGAAATTTATATTTATTGTGTATACTATAATAATTTATTCCTGTCAAATTAATTTTAGTCTTAATAAGTACTTTTTTTAAAAGAACTAAATTTTTTATTGGATTTTTTTATTTACATTTTAAATGTTATACCCTTTCCTGCTTTCCTGTCCATAAACCCCCTATTCCAGCCCCTCTCCCCCTTCTTCTATGAGGTTGTTCCTCTGCCAACCACTCACCCCTTCCCCCCTTCCCATCCTGACATTCCCTACACTGGGGGGTTCCAGCCTTGGCAGGACATAGGGCTTCTTCCCCCATTGGTGGCCAGCAAGGCCATCCCCTGCTACATGTGCAGCTGGAGCCATGGGTCTGTCCATGTCCATGTGTGCTCTTTGGGTTGTGGTTTAGGCCCTGGGAGCTCTGGTTGGTTAGCATTGTTGTTCTTATGGTGTTGCAAGCCCCTTCAGCTCCTTCAATCCTTCAGCTCCTTCATATTGGTTGCACACTGATTTTCTAAATCTTAAAATAGCCTCTTGGATTGAATTGGAATATTGCAACAAATAGTAATGTAGAGTTAAATTTTCTACAATAATTTTGGCATAGTCTTATTTGATTTTATATGTATGTATTTCTTCTAGACCTTCAAGAAGATAAAAAAGTTGTTTCTTATTTAGCTTTGGGTTAATTGTCCAGAAATAGAATAAAGACATATAAGATAGAAATGTTTTATACTTTTCAATCTAATGCTGTAAATGTAACTGTTCTTCTGAAATACTGGGTATTTACTTGAAATGTGAATATTTAAATTAAATATTCTTCATGATCAATAAGCATAGTTTGAGTAGTGAATCAGTGCCATTTGAATTGTATATAAAGTGCCTTAGGTTTCTCAAAAATTGTTTTCAAGAAGTATTTCAAGAATTGCAGTGTCTGTTATTGTACAAGAGTCTGTGTTCACTAGTGTCTTGGCACCAAAGTAGTTTAGTGTGATCATAGTTACCAGCTTGGCTATCCAAAATACTCTAGAACATTAGTGTACAATGGCAAAAGCATGCCACCCAGGAAGCATAGCTTCTCGTTTCATTAACAGCATAAAACCCTTCTTGACGGCCAGCTTATAATACTACTGATGACTTTCTGAGGCTCCTAAGTATTTTACCATTGTTCCTTAACTTGTGATCTGCAAGGAACTTCCAGACTTGCTAAGATGTATATATTTTTTCTAAAGCAATGTTTTAATAGTACTAATTTATAACCATGTCATGATCTGGCTCAAATCTCTACAGGTTTGTGAATATGCATCAGTGGTTTTTCTTCATGCGTGAATTGATCTCTCTTGATTGAGATACAAAGACCAGTTTCAGCACATCTTATCCACAAGCATTTCATAATGCATTTTAAAACAGCCAGTATATATTTTTGTTTAAAATTAACATGGTATCTACTGTCATGGTCATTACAATGTGTCAAATTTAAAGATAGGGTTTAAGTCACCATGCTAAGTCTGTATGTTTTTACAACAATGGTGTTGATTAGTAGAACTTTTCTCTTTTTTTCTTTTAGTTGTCTGGTAGTATTTTGGATGTGTATAGTGGCGAGCAGGGCATTTCTCCAGTTAACACTGGTCTTATGAATGCTTCTTGTCCAAGTATTCTACCCATGAAGAAGGAAATTGCAGGTAATGTTGATTTTTAAAAAGTTTTACCTCTTAAAATTTTGTCGCTTGCAGAAGATATGAATGGCATACTGTCATGCTGAATAGATTTTTTTAAACTGTGATTACAATGGCTAAAAGGGAGAAGCATTGAGAGTAAGTACATAATTTCTTAATATCACTAGGCATTAGGTTAATATCATTTACATTTTAACTGAGTAGATTCAATGTTTTAGTAGCTCATCATACACTTCTCTCAAACATTAACAATATGATCCCATCTTTTTTGGCCTAAAAGATTAGCCAATTAATTGTTTTGACTCAGAGTTTCTTGTGAGACTGTGTTCTAGAAATTATCCGGGTCCAGACTATGACATGTGAGGGGCCTAGACAATACACTTCAAAGCTGGTACATACACAGGTTGTGAAAACATTGTAGGTTAAGTAGTCTTGCTTTGTAACTGCATGGAATACTACAGAAGATTCTATAGATGATACAATATAAGTAGCTTTGGGAGATGCCTTGGACATTTCCTTGACGTTCCCTTGGTCTCATAAACCCAGTTAATGCTGAAGGAATTACCCAGTTTATGGAGACCAGGGAGTAATATCATTGTGAACTCTTTTGAAAATTGGATACTACCCAGCCTTTAGAGCACTTTGCCATTACCTGAGTGGTAGAATTGTTTTGACATGAATCTTTGATATATATATAACTAGCTCCCATTCCTTTGATAAAGCACTCATAATTATTTTTTAAGAGATTGGATTCATCCCCGAATCTCAAAATTATAGATATAACAGCAGAAGCTGGTGAAGAGCTTAGCACTCTCTATGCACCATATGTGCTCAGAGAACAATTATATTATATTCATATTATGAGGGAGAATCCTAAAGCACCAAGTTTGGTAACTGGTCACATGACTGTTTTATGGAAAACTAGAAAGCAGACCAGGCTTATGTTACTCCAGGTCTTAAAGACATTGTCATTGTCTTTTACTAAAAATCCCTTCATATTGGCACCAGATATATTGTTACATGATTCTAGAACAAGCAATATTCCATTTCTAGCTAATGTTTCTGAACATTGCATTGAACGACTCCAAGGTTGAACTAAGCCTCATTTCAATTATCATTCTTTTGTTCAGAAACTGACACTAGAGCTTTGGCAAAGGAGAGACAGAAAAAGGACAACCACAACCTCAGTGAGTATGTTTTCCTTTTCTTCAAACAAAGTTAATACAAGAGAAAATGCATGTGGATAAAGGATATGGTCTTTTGCTGTTATTCAATTAGTACTTGAAATCAGATTATTGAAATGAATTGTTCATACTTAGCAACTTGAACCATTTTTGGAAGTGCAAACCTTATGATCTCTTGAAAAGGTCTTACAGTTTCATAAAACGAAGCAACCTGATTCTGTTTTGATCCTGCCTTCCTGGGCAGGGTGTGCTGGACTATAACAAGTACATTTGATTACCCTGGAGTAGTGGTGTGATTCACCAACTCACAGACTTAATGAAACAAACTGGCCATTAAATGTTGTCACTATGTCAACAACAAGTGGACAACCTCATTTATCAATATCTCTTTGCCCCTCCCTTTTCAATGAGTTGTTATCTGAGAGGTATAGCTTATGTTGTAATGCTAAATTCTGCAGGCCTTCTTTAGGTTAGTTTGACTCTGATTACCAGAACGAGAGGAAGAAATGCAGGTGAGGGGGGTAGATTAGCAGCAGAATGCTATGTCTTGTCTTAAGAGCTTCACAATCTCAAGTGACTTCTACTAATTGAGTGTGAAACAGCTTTGTTCTGAGGGGCAAGTCACAGTAGGAAAAGAATAACAGTGCAAGCAGGAAAGAGTATAACCTGAGTCAAACCAGCAATTTTCTCATATGCAATAGACTGAAACTCATTCTGCAAGTACCTGTGAAACCCAGACCAGTCTTTATTGTACCTGCTATGTCAGACTGGTGAGAGTGAACTGTGAGCAGAGCAGGTCCTTGCTTCTGACTTTCTTGGGTGATGGCCTTTGGATTTCCTTAGTCCTCAGATACATTGCAGGCAACTCTAAATTAGAATGTGAAATAAGGAAGTGTGCAGAACAAATGGTTGGTACAAATAGTTATTATGCTGAAGAACCATGAGTCCCATGAAAATTTTGCCTTTGCTTTCTCTTTTTGTCTTTTATGTAGGCAGCAGGTTCTTTAATGTTTAGTATGTTTGTTGCCAGCTATGAGTCTGAGCAAAGTATTTTGTAACTGGATTCTCATGCTAAATCATTTTATTCTGAGGTAAATCCATGTTAAAATTTTAGTTCCATGTTTCTTTCTTTCTTTCTTTCTTTCTTTCTTTCTTTTTTTTTTTTTTTGACTTTGTGAAAGAGCTTTATTGAAATCTTATAGTCACCTTTTAGTGATTTGCTGGTTCTTATTGTAGTCACAGAATTGTACAACCATCTCAGTCCCAGTTTTAAAAATGGTTTTCTCACCTTGAAAAAAACCACATACTCCCAAGTATGGGTGTGTATTTCCAAGAACTCATAATCTTTTAACAATTTGTAACTGGATTCTCATGCTAAATCATTTTTATGATTGTAGCTCCATGTATCTTATCTGTGACAAATGTAAAACATTTAAAACTACAGAACCTGTGAGATCATTGCATGATGCCTAAATATGTAAAAGTTAGAAATCAAATTTGAAAATGCTAAATCCTTATTAAAGCCAGGAATGCCAGGAGTATATTGAAAATTCTCAGGCATTCTGAGTTTGGCCTGGGAAAACTGATGCCAGCTTTTATCTGGCAATCTACTTCTCATCTCAGTTTTATGCTCTCAGTAGCTTTGACGTGAGTGAACACCCCATGCTATACACATACTACCTTTCAGTTACACATAACTAGAAGTGTGATCTCGTTCTCTAAGGAGAGGAAAGCTCAGGCCAAGGCCTATACTGGGCCTGGAAATTAGCCCTGGAGAGTAGGAGGAAATTCCTCTGACAAGTTAGCTAGACTGCCATTCAGCAGGATTCTCATGTCCTTGGTCTGCTTTGGTTTATATGACCAGAGAAGGTGAAAGTGGTCTACTGAATGTTAGTCAGGGTTAGGCTCTTGTTTGCCTGGATTTAGGGATTACACTGATCAAATGAATGATACAAATAGTAAAATTTTGTTGTTTGTTAATATGAAAAATTTTAAAGTAATTGTGTATAACAAGGAAAACATTGAGGAACTGAAGTTATAATTATCTGTTTAAAATCTTATATGTAGAATCTAAAGAGAGTAAAGAAGCTTTTGATAGTATACACAAAGTAGAGTTATACAAAAATATTTTGAGCATAAGACTAACCTATTTTGAGATGAAATCAGGTACACTTTTCATTGTTGCTGTATGTTTTATCTATGAAACAGAATATAATGTATGTGAACACAGAACTGTTATCAAATTCTCACTGGGAACATATATGGTTCTCTAACAGTTGTCCTTCTGTTTATTTATGTAGTTTTATTTAGCTTCTTTATAAGTCATCTGTGAGGAAGTGGGGCAATTGGTAAAGAGGACAAACAAACTCAATGATTGATTGGATTCTAATAAGAATGTGCTTATTCAGGAGTTACAGTTTATTAATTGCACCTACTCAGTAGAGGTTTATGAAGGCACATAATATTTGTTATGACTACCCTAACTTCATGTATCATATCTCAGTTCTCAAGTGTAAACTGTTTGGGTATTTTATACTGTTTGTAAAGTATTTTTTTATGGACTTTTTGCTCAGATGTCCCTGAATACCTTCTACATATAATTTGCTGCAAAAGTATTAAATAGGGTCAATATAGAAAGCTCATCCTATCACTGACAATGAATTATTTATATATATATATATATACATATATATGTAAATATATACAAAATTGCTGTAAATAACGAATGTTTAAAAATTAAGAAGGAGAAATCTTAAATAGCTTTTATTAATAATTTTTGGATGGCTGGCATTACACATGTAATATCAGCCTAACCTAATGACCTAATTTCTGAAGTGTATATATTGACTCTACAAAAATATGAATTTTTAGGTTAGGTACAAATGCATTCAACAATAGTTCCAGATATGTCTGATTCAAGCGAGAGTTTGAAAACTACTTATCTATATATTACTGAAAACTTTAAATTAGAAAAATGCTGCCAGCAAGATCGTGTTGGGGACAAAGTTATTGCTACCAAGCCTGACAACCCGAGTTCGATTCCTAGGATCCACACCACGGAAGGAGAGAACCTGTTAATGCAAGTTGTCCTCCAACCAGCTCCCCCCACACACAAATAAATAAATACATGTTTCTTAAAACAAAAGCAAATTAGTTCATCTAATTCACATACATTTAGTTGGCACCTCTTATATGGGCTGAGCTACCTGGAGATGCAGTCATAATTAGCTGATCATGTATACTTAAATTGAGGACATTGTATGAAAAAATTAAAGCATGCAGATGGCCTGGAAACATTACACTAATAAACTGCTAGAAAGTGTATCTGTGAAGTTTCAACCAAACAGGATAATCATATGACTAGATATGTGCCTATGTATATAACTTTTGAGCAAATTCAAAGAACAAAGGTGTTTTAGGAAAATATTTTATTGTGTTATAAAGTATACATTCACAACTCTATGATGAAAAATTTTAGTCTAAAATACAATTAAATTTTTATCTTATTATTTAAAGCTTTTTTTTGACTAACGGAATTTTTTCTTTTTAATATTTTTAAACGATTATTAAATTTACAGCTGACCAACAGTGAACTGTGTTTTAATGAGAATAATCAATAATATTTCTTTCTTTATAGTTGAAAGAAGAAGAAGGTATAATATTAATTACAGAATCAAGGAGCTTGGCACTCTTATTCCAAAGTCTAATGATCCGTGAGTTCAAAATCATTTGTGCAATAACGTTGTAGTTTCAGTATCCCACAAATGGGTGGGTGGGAAAAGGGAGGACAGATCCAATGACCAGGAAACGAAGCATCTGATAGAAAAGATAAGTCTACTTCTGGTCTTCCTTTAAAATACCTATTTCAATGTGATAGCTATCAGGCATCAAGCCCTTTCTTAGACTCATCCTTCTGATCTTAAGAAGAAGTATATAAGTTTACCTCAGAACATAGTGGCTCTCAGCATCCTAAGACCATCATTAATTTAGTGATAGTGCCAAAAGCTGTTTGAGACTGACTAGGAAATAGCATTTCTTCAAACTTCAAGATTTATGTGAACACTAAGATTAAATTGTCATAATTTCAAATATGTTTAATTTCTGGAGATATACGTGTACAAAAAAATGGGTTGTAAAATACTGTTGATTGATGTCAAGCTGATTCTTATGGCAGAAAAAAAAAACAGATGTGATGTTTGAGATTGCGGATATCAAAAAATAATTAATATAATTTTTCAATTTTGAAAGTAGAGGTTTTGTACCAAGAACAAAGTCATGATCTGCATGTCTGATCTTAAATGATGATTTAAAAATGATCTCTTCAAGTATTAGCAATTACCCACAATCCAGAACAGAGGGTGTTTGATGAAGAGATACTTGTAAGAACTGAAAACATTCTTTCCTTAAATCTAAATGTTATAACTAAATTGGGTAATTAAATAGTTCATATTTGAGAAGAATGTGGCATTTATCCCCATGAACACAGTAGATAGTGCAGGCATCTAGGTGAACAAGGCAGAAAGACCCAACCCAGAACAGAAAACTGAGGAGCTCAGGCCTAATTTGGGCTATTTGGATAGTCATTCAAAATTCACTAAGAGTCTGGCGAGATGGGTCAGAGGTTAAGAATGCTTGCTGTTCTTCTGGAGAGAATGAGTTTGGTTTCTAGCACCTATGTTGTCTAGGCAAGCCTTGCCTGTAACTCCATCGTTAGGGCATCCAACATCTTCCGTGTTTTGCAGGCACCTACACACATACTTGGCATACATTCACACAGACGAGTGCACTTACAAATAAACTTACTTATTTTAGATATGCTTAGTTTATGGTTTTAAATCTCTGAGTGGTTATCTGCATCTATGTATCTATGAGGACCGTGTGCATTGCAAATGCCACACGGCAAGGCATTGAATGCCCTGATACTAAAATTATTGGTGTGTGTTAGCTACTGTGTGGGTGTTGAGAATTGACCTTGGGTCCTCTAAAACAGCAAGCACTCTGAAACACTGAGCCAACCCTCCAAACCATATTCACAAAACTTTAAAAATAAGTAGAAATCAGTAAAATAGAGTAGCTTATTGCCTTTATAGTTGTTTCTGTAAGCAAATCAGCAAGGTATGTGACAATACATTTCAAAGTTGTTTGAAGAATTGTATTCTTTAATATTTTATGGCTGCTTTTGTAGTATAAATCTTCCTCACTTAACGCATGGTATAGCATGCAGAGGACAAGCTTTCCCTATAAAGATCTAATGCCTTAGTTTTATAAAGGTTACATTGTAGTTACTTAACCCTTCCCTTATAGCCCCAGATCCAACAAAGGCTACATGTAAATGAATGAGAATGATTATGGCCTCTGAACTATTGGCAAAGCTGTCTATGGAAATCGCTTATCTCATTCTGGCATAGGACCTGGGAAATTCACTTACCACAAACTCAGAGGAAAGAGAAGAGGTTTGGGGAAACCTTATCACATACATTCCTAAGCGTCATCTTCTTTGTTAAGGACATCAATCATTATGACTTTCAGCAAGGGGAGGGGGGCTATTGTTTGTCTTGTTTTATTACGCAAATAATATTAAAGTCTTGCTATAGGCACACTGAGAGTCAAACAGTAAATGTGTGGATACCTGATAGAGGCAGGGCAGACTAATAACATGCCACTCAAAGACCCGAGCACTAAATTCTACTTTAGCACACTTCATTCCCTGGCTTGCCACGGCCTCACTTACTATCTCAATGTCCTTTGAGGTTCAGCAGGAAAGAGGCCATGGTTGAATCTAGAATCAAGCATCTTGAAAAGGGTTTTACATGAGAAATGGAATCTTGATCCGAAGGCCCCAAGAATGAATAGCCTATGAAACAATTTGGACTGATTGGTTGAATTTTGCATATTAATACAGATAGTTTAAATGTTTCAGAAAAAATGCTAGGGAGAGATCATAAACACAGTGCAGAGAAGACGGGATTTTGTTTGAAGACTGAAAAGTGACTGAGAAGTAGTATTACTATGTTATGGTAATGGTCAAATTAAAAACTAAACACAATCTGAAAACAAGTATTAAGCAAGATTATGAATTTGAATAAATAACTCTCAGTTGAGCCTGTTGCAGAGATGACAGCCATTAACATTATTAAGGATATATATATATATACATATATATATACATATATATATATAATTTTTGTTTAAGAAAATAGCTGTGTGTGGTAGCTCACATTAGTAATTCCAGTACTTTTAAAGTAGAGTCAGGAGGATTACTGTGAGTCTGAGCTCAATCTTGGCAGTATAGTGATTTCTAGGCTGTCCTGCATTACATAATAAATGATGTCTCAAATATCAAAACTACAACAACACCATCAACAACAATGACAACAAGAACAAAAACGAAACACAACAAAACAAACAAACAAGTGGAGAAAGCCACACTTTTACAGGAGACCGGTGAAGCAACCAAGGAGGCCTGGAGCTCACTAAATATCATGTATGTCTGAACACAGGCGTTGTGGAATATCTCCCTGTGAGAATATTTCCATCTCTTGAGACTAAATTCTGGGGAATGAGAGCAGAGCTACCTCAAAGATGCTGAGTTCAACGACATAGCCATTTTTATATACCAAAACATTCAGAAATTTATTTTACTTTGCAAATCAAGTTCACGGGGTTAATGATAAAAATCATACAGGAAAACTATAGTTGAAAAATATAAATCAGACATGTCCTGGTGTTTTCTGCCATTTTTTTTTTGGTTATAAAATTTTAATGGTTTGAAGGAGCTGTCATACCCAAGGTGACAGCTGATGTGTATTTCTGCAGCTTTATCTGAAGAAAATCCTACCCCAGCTACACCTTAGGACTTATTCATTTAACACTACCTTCAGATTTTTAGTTTTCCTAAAAGTGCTAAGTTCCTCAAGGATAATTGCTTTATGCAGAATGAAGGGGCAAGGTCCCTGTTCTTTGTTTAGTGATGTGTTTACATCCCACATTTCTATCATAACTTATATTCTTTCAAAATATATTGTTGTTAATGCTATAATATTTGAAATTATCTTGTGAGACAAGACATTCATATGTATATGAAAAATTTTGAACTCAGATAAGTAGTGCTTTGGGGTTCAGATTTGGCAGTAATTGTCCTATTTTGACGTTTTCCTTTTTTAAATGATTTTTTTTTTTTAGATTTATTTATTTTGTATATGTGAGTACACTGTAGATGTTTTCAGACACACCAGTAGAGGGCATCAGATCCCATTACAGATGGTTGTGAGCCACCATGTGGTTGCTGGGAATTGAACTCAGGATCTCTGGAAGAGCATTCAATGTTCTTAACCGCTGAGCCATCTGTCCAGTCCCCCAAACTTTTTTCTTTATTTTTGGAAATTTTATGCATATATACAAACAAATTTGATTATATCTTTCCCTCATTTCTCCCCTCAACGTTCCCCATATTCCTCCAAACAACCTCCCCCCTTCTCTCTCTCCCTCTCTCTCTCTCTCTCTCTCTCTTTTTCTCTCACACACACACTCTCACACACACACACACACACTCACTCTCTTTCACACACATACACACTCACACAAACTAACAAAAAACAAATCACACAAACACACACACACACACACACACACACACACACACACACACACACCCACACAGAATTTTCACATACGGACTCAGTCACACATTCATATGCATCATTCATACACACTCACAAAGGCACACACACACACACACACACACACACACACATACCACACACACTCACGCATACATCCAACTAGGTACACTTAGTGTCGGCCATATTTGCATGGGTGTGGGCCATTATCTTCACTTCCTATTCTTTCTCTGTCCTGTCCCTTCCCCACTCCATGGGAGCTGTAATGTTCCATGAGGCTCCTGTTACTACTTAAGAGTTCTAATTCAGGAGACCACAGTATTTCTCAGTTGGATACTTCTTAGTTAAACAACAAAAATGACTTGTCTTTTTATAATAGCTTCAGTGTGACAGAAATCCCTGTGAATGGGCTGCATTCCAATAGTCAGATTAGCCCTAGAAAACTGATAATCAAAATGACCAAACAATGACGTAGCCTAGGGTGTTTCAGTAGATGTGTGGCCACTCAAAAGTCTGTAAACCTTTCTTCTGAATGTCTGAATATCATCTTCCTTTAATTATTCCATAATTAACTATCCATAATTGATGCTAATAACATGAACACCAAGCTGAGCTTCCATGAGTAATATTCAAATAGATGTGTCACAGACTTTATATTCCTATATCTGACCCACATTAAGTAAATGATTAACTTTATTACAATTTATAAAGATGATTTGAACCAGAAATATTTTCAATATAGTTTTAGACAATGTAAAACAAAAACAACTGTAGGAAAATGTTACTTTTCCCTATATGCTTATTTTATACTATATGTAAATAAATTTTTGGAGCAGGGGAGATGGCTCAGTAGGTAGTGCTTGTTATTCAAGCATGAGGCCCTAAGTCCAGATTCCAGCACCCACATAAAAATATAGCTTGTATGTGGTTGCCTATATTCTTCCCTGTTGGGAAATGGGAGCAGGAGAACCTTGGAGCTTAGTTGGCCAGCCAAAATGGAGGAGCGAACTTCAGGCTCAGTGACCAGCGTCTTCTAACAACTGTAATTAATGCCTGATAATTAGCTTGTTCTTCTTCCTAATGCATCTTGATAGTTCTCATGCAACATTAGATCCATAATGCTTTCAGATATTAAAATCATCATTAGCCTTTTCTACACTTCTAAATTTATATTTCTCTTATATTAAACCCATTTTAATATTTTCTGTGCTAATGCTTAGAAAAGTTTTTTCAAAATGTTTAATTCTATGAATTTACCTTAAAAATTTAAAAATACTAAAATATCTAAAAATAGTTTTCTGAATTCAGCTGTTAAAAATAACAATGTTATCATTGGTGTAGAGAAATTGACTAATGTTTTCAGGAAGCTGGCTTTATTGCATAAAGAAATGTTTCCCAACTCTGCTGTTGGGAAACCACTCAGGAGCATCATTCAGAAAAGAGTGTATTTTTTCTTTCTTAGAAACAAAAGCAACCATATTAGGAAATAGGTTAAAAGATTGGTACATTTGAAATGATCTTAAAAAGTTTAGGTTTAAGTCATCAGTAATGTACATTTCCTAGTTCATTAATGCAGAAATACTGCACATAGATTTTAATCTTAGAGTTAATAATAAAAGCAATTTTCACTAAAAATATAAAAACTGTAATGGTAGAATCATGATATTGCATTTAGCTCTCCCACAAAAAAGTCACTTTATTACTTTCTTTTGACACTTATTTTCATTCTGGGATTAATTTTACTATATAAGGGCTTCTTAACTATTCTATTAAAATTTCTATTCAGAAGCAATAATATCTAAGAGTGAATAATAGTCATGTAAATCATTATTTCATATTAATGTAAAAGATTTTGTAAGTTCTTATGAATTCTGCTGACATGCACAATTGTGAAAAGGTTATCTCTCCCTTCTACAGTGATATGCGCTGGAACAAAGGAACCATTCTAAAAGCATCAGTGGACTACATCAAGTGGTTACAAAAAGAACAACAGAGAGCCCGGGAGTTAGAACACAGACAGAAGAAATTAGAGCATGCTAACCGGCAGCTTATGCTCCGGATTCAGGTTGTCATGCAATGGTTGCCATAAGCTACACAGTGAACTGCTGACTGTCCTCTCACTGTTCTTATTCCTTGTTTCCACTCATACATTGCTTATTAAGAATTGTTTTTAATTGGAAAAAATAACTTTTACTATCTCTCAGAAGGTTCTGAATTGAGTTGTTTCAATTAGATTTTTTTGATTAGAGGTTTAAGACCAAGATGACTTAAATCAGTGTAGAGTAGGTGAGAACCAATTACCAAATGCAGAAAGTAATGTTGATTTAATACACACGTGAGACCCAGGAGACACATAAACAAACTCACCGGGGAGACACACAAACAGTACAACAAAGTGCTCCATATTTCTGTAAGATGACTTTGGACACTAACTCTCTCCTACCTGGTTAGTTTCTTTAGTAACATTGTTGTGGATTTCATTGTGACAAGGTTTACTAGTTTATATTGTAACTTCTCATCTGTTCATGTGTCACAAAATGTTAAAGTATGAGCATTATACCTCTATCTCTTCCTAATGCAAAGGAATATATTAATATATTGCATATAATAAAGCATATTATATTATATTTATTATATATATTATTTATTATAGTGAAACACTCATCAGTTTGAAAGACTTTCTACAATTTATATACTACACTACTTGGTCCAAGCCACTATGCATTCATCAAATCCCATGTAGCTTATAGACAATGAGAGGATTTTTTTAAAAATTAAGTAATTTTTAGGCACTGTAAGTCCACCAGATTTCTTTATTTGTAAAACTGTACTTTGCTCACCTCTTCCTTTTGAACGCTAGTTAATATTGTGTTTTATTTCCAGTTTGCTTTCAATAATTATGTCAACTTGTCCAATGCATTATTTAATAATTCTTATTGGAAATTGCAGGAGCTAGAAATACAAGCGCGTGCTCATGGTCTACCAATCCTGGCTTCACTCGGCACAGCTGACTTTGGTACCCACATCCCTAAACAGCAGACCCATTCTGAGAAGAACTCAGTAGGCTGTTGCCAACAACTGACTCCATCCCAGGGGACAAGCCCGGAGTTCTACGAGCAAGCTGTGCCTTTCTCTGATCCACTGTCTCACTTCACAGATTTATCGTTTAGTGCTGCTTTGAAAGAGGAGCAAAGATTGGATGGTATGCTACTAAGTGATACAATATGCCCCTTTGGGACGGACCCGCTACTCTCTGCCATTTCTCCTGCAGTTTCCAAAGCGAGCAGTCGAAGCAGCCTTAGCTCAGAGGATGGCGATGACCTGTAAGCCACAGATAGACTCAAGTCATCAACCAGGAAGCAGCTCCGTGCGGGTGCTTCTCAATCGTGGTCTGTGCTTCACACCTGGCTTTCACTTAATTCTCTGAAAGGAATGATTATAAGTGATGGAATATCTCATGGGAAGAAGAAACATGATGCTAAAGAATCATTGAAGATCACAGAATTGTTGCCCACTTTGCCTACAGAGTTCAGATTTCCTTACATTTAATTTCCCTGGAAAGTGGTTCAACTTAATAACCACTGCGGTGTTGATACCTTCCGAGCTGTGAAATACATGATAGCACATTACTGGAGTTTCAGTCTCTCAGGAGACTGCAACATCCCACTCCCCTCTCACTTCCACACCCTGCCTAACCTTCTACAACATCATTTTCTGAAGATTCACAACTAACAAGTTTTGTGATAATTTCTTTTCCTCTGTCTGGTGGACATATTACGTATAGCCAAATCCTTGTTGGGGAAAAAAGTATAAAAATTTTTTTTCACTTAAACTTGAAACTAAGTCCGAATAAACATGAGAAAAATTTCAAAATAGAGCGAAGAATATGTCTTAAATATTATTTTCTAAAATCATATTCTGATTCTTTTAATTATTTCAATGAAACTAATTCTAAACATCTTCTTGCGGATTTATGTATGTATGATTTCTTTAGATAAACAAACACACTGAGGAATCCTCTCCAGGACATGGTCCTACATTAAATCATTTTACACAAATACTCTGGCCTTTGTTACCATTTAGTACAATTTAAGTACTTGTATACATAGTACTCCATTTGTGTTTTCTTCTTGAACTTTTCCAAACTTTTATTAGTACACAAATTGCTTTGTCTGAATTTATGGAGGACCACCATGAATGGTCATGAATCAGTCAGCAATGGTTAGGGAATGCTTAAAACTTCACTAGGCCCCCTGAGACTGTTGAACAGATAAGAAATATAGTATCGAATTCTTGAGGAAAGTGTGCAAAAAGAGCACATGAAAAGCAAAACCAAAAGGTAGAGGATGTGCAGAACTAAAATCTAAACATAGACTGTGAAATGTAAGGGTTCAGAGATAACAAAGTAGATTACAAAGCTCGGTGGGAAATGCATCATGTAAAATGCACAGGTTAGAAAGGAGGGGGTTAATATAAGGCAAAAATACTAACCAAGCGATAGAAGAAAATACATGGGGAAAGTATCCTCGTGGGCCATTTGGTTGATGGATGTGTATAACCTCCTTTGAGTGTTGTAGTGAAAAGCAAGTCTTGTCTGTACCAATGTAAAAGAGATAACATTTGTAACAAAGTTAAGTAACAAAGTGTATAATTCTTGGCGGAGTTGTAATCTCTGGAATATTCAAAGATGTTTAGTATTTTGACCACAATACTTGCTCAAAATCTTTTTGGTTCTTTTCCTAAAGAAAAGGGCTGAAACTCAAGCTCCTTCTGGATATCAACAGTCTCTTGCTTACTCCTCTGAAACTAGAAAAACTTAATTGTTTGAAATGGAAAAGCCGTTCATAGTTTCTGGGAATGGCAGTTAAAGTCAGATGGGTTGGTTCAACCTAGGGCACTTAACAACTTTACCAATAATGACAAAGGTTTCCTCAGGGTTGGTTTGACTTTGCAAATCAAAGGGAAATAAATGTTTTGTGTCCCATGGAAAACATACCATTCTAGCTGGAGGATTATTTCTTTTGTTCTTCTGCTGTCCCCCTTTCATTATGTCTAAGGCTTGCATAGGTGATCATGTTATTCTGACATAATTTTCCATCCTCTAAAAATAATACTGCTTATCCAAGGAACTAAGGTCTCATAGTATTAGATAAAATTAGGACTTGGCAGATTGATTGAGCCTAGACGTAAGGTTCTGGAGGAAAGACTAATACATTTAAAGCCCCATTTAGAATGTGTGATTTCAGGGAATTACAAAGTGGGTAAGGATACTTTTAAGACAGCGCTGAATGATGCTACGCCCATTGTTGATCAAAATAATTTAAAACATCTTAAAACATTTTAGACAGTAATTTTTAAGTTTTCACAGCACAGGTGCCTCGAGAGCTTAGTGACAACTATTTCTTTCTTTCCTAGAAAAATGGAGAACTAAGTATGGACATAATTTGCACAGATCTTAGTTTTTAATGCTCCCAAGAATGTCTCCATGGATACCAAGCAAAAGTTTCTGCATCACATCTGTAACACACACAGCTACTTAACTATGCCTTCATTGGAACATGTGTATAACAGCTAATACCTTATAGAGAGACTACTTAACACCGTATCCCACTTCTAATAACACGGAGGTATGCATACTGAATATAAAATTATTTGTCAGAAAGCTGTTCATTCACAAAGTAGTCCACATTCAAGCAACACCTTACTCAACAAATTATGTCTTTCATGTGTTCTATATTTAAAATTTAGGTTTTTGTGTGTGAACATTAGATTTTGTATACATCTTACGATAAGGTTTGGCATGACACATGTAAATTTTAAGTTAAAAATAAGATAAACTAAAAAATGTTATTTGAGCACCTGGGGGTCTTAGGAAGAACCACAAGAAAATTGATTAATTAAAGAATATTATTGCAGACTTTACCTACCAGAGAAAAGAAAATCATTGTCAAAGAATCCTAGTACAAAAAGGCTAATTATCATACCACTACTAATAAACAAATTGCCAATCATGTGAAGAAGTAGTACAATTTCAATGGTAACTTTATTTTAGTAAATGCTTGAAGATAATGTCCAATCCAACCTCTCTTCCCATTTATCAGCAACCTTTCATCCATTCCTGTTGGATTACTTCTTGTGGATTTGCATTAATCAGCTTTTTCCATGTCCCAATTATCTAACGACAATGAAGACCCCAATGATTAGATGTAGCTTTCATTCCTTTAATGCTTGTTCTGGAAACACTTTCCTGTATCTATCGGAGAACCTGTACGCAGGACAGTCTTTCTTGGTTTAGGATTCTGCCAGTGTCCCCCTGGTTTTTCTCTGCAAAGGTAAAATAATTTCTTTAAAAAATAGATGATGGGGATCCCCCAAAATATCCTTCTTCAGTTTAGTCTCATTTGTTCATGCTCATACATGATTTCATAAATTACCTCTTAGTGTTTCCTTTAAAAACACATATAAGGAATTTCTTGCTTTATTATGCCCACTTACCACAAGCTTGGGAGAAATTACATTTCATAAAGGAAAAATCATTTATTTTTCCTTTCATTTAATATTGTAAACAATGCTGGAGTTTTCTTTCATGGTGTTATGAAAATACCCTCTTTTCTCGTACTGTTATCACAGGGTTTTAACATTAAAATTAAACATTAAATACAAGAATGTCATAACTGAATCCTCCAATTTTAGGTGGACATGTATTGTTGATAGGAAGGACAAGATAAGACGCATTTTAAGCCTCAAAAAGAGATTGAGCTCAAAGCTTTTCTACAATATGTTTTTTATGCTGCCATTTTCCCGCCACGATATCTAAGGTGTGCAGGAAAGCTGAAATCCATGAATCATATTGCTGTTTCATCAGCGTTAGCTCAACCTGGGTTCTGTGAAAACAAGCGAGGCTCGAGTTTGCTTCGATGTAGATGAGGGGAGGTCTAGAGATGCCGCAGACACGCGTCGTTTGTCCTACTGCAGGCTACGTCAGTTTGTAAGCTTGAGATAGCAACTGAGTTCACGGAAGCTACCTGCACAGAGACTTCATCCCGTCTGCTATCAAATGAGTGCTGAGGTTATGTAAACTTCTCCACATCATCTATTGACACATAATTTTTATCTATATGTTTTTTGATTGAAAATATATCTAAATTGAAGGGGGGAAAGCCCTAAAAAAATCTATCCTTGTGGATGTTACAAGGCATGTCCTTGTAACAACAGCACTTAGGAAACTCAAACAGTTGAAACATTGAGTGCGAAACCCACGAAGGCTCTGGGGTAACTTGCAGACTGGCCAACATCGTAAGCTCTTTATTTGTTGGTGGTGGTAGCTTTTTTAAACCTACTTCACAGCTTCTGTGCCACCTGCTCTTTTTTATTTTTTTTTTTTGTGAGTTTCATGGACAATATGAGCATATGAGAAATTATCAGAAAAGAGTTATTTTTATGTAAACAAAAATCTCTCCTAGGAGTCATATAATTGGAGGATAAAATGCTTTGTGTGCATTTTACACATAAAAGGGAACTTTTTGTCCTCATCGAATGGTTTGCTCTGTGTATTCATTAACAGTCAAATGATTTCTATTGTTTCTGCTGATAAAATCCTCAGTAAAATTCCAGTTTCTGCAGCATAGAAGGCATAAAGAGTAAATTCAGTGACTTTGATGTTTGCAAGATTATCATGTCTGTTCCTATGCTACCTTTAACGTTTAACATTCTATAGTTTTCTACAGAGACATGTTTTATATTTTATTTAAATCTTATTTTGTGTAACAAATATAACAGTAAAAGAAAGTGGCAATAATTATTTTCCCCAAAGAATTTTATAACCAGTAACGTATCTTTTACTTTTAAAAACTATGAGTGTGAATGCTTAAACAAACATTGCAGAGTCTTATCTAGGGGCATAGCCATCGCTTATGGCACGCCAAGCTAAAAATTAATTCAGCTATTTAATCTTAATAATAACAATGTAGTTAAAAATCTTTGACTTTAATAGCATTACATATATATGAATAGCCGAAGTAACATTCCTGTAATCTTAGTTTAACATTGGTTATATCAAGAAAACATTGTTAATATAATAAGACTGTAGAATTTGTAATTATTGCTATTTTTCATTTTAATAACAAAGTAATGTGTCTTATTTTATATGAAAATGAGGAACATTGGTGTACTTTAATGCATACATAAATTTTTGTACAAGTACTTTTTAAATGTACCAATATTTTCTTTGCACATGTTAAATCAAAGCCCGTAATCATTAAATGCTTTATCCAGTCCTCTTTATTCTGCCCCAGTATGTAGACTGTACTGGGAAGTGCCTTACAAGTTAATCATCTCACAGTGTACTTAACAGCAGCCAGGCTTCACAACTGACAACTGCTAGCTTGCTATACAGGTCAGGCTGACAACAACGATCCAATATTTTTCTATTATGGAAAGTAATTGTTACATTCTCTCATACGGTCTCCTGCCATCTGTTTCTGCATGCTGTTATGGGTTTGATTTATGGAAAATATTTATCAGGATGTTGCAAAATTGCTAACAGGCATAGTGGTAGCTGTGAAATCCCCACAAAACCTACAAAGCTTTTTAATATATTAGATACTCCCCAGATGATCTAGGATAAATAGAATACTGTAGTCTAATGTGTCAAACATTTTAAAGCTGCTAATTGTTATCGACTACACCCATCCCTTGATAATGAAATTAATAAGGACTTTCAGAAGAGTTAATACTTTCTAATATTTAATGCCATGTTTATGAATTTTCTTCTTATATACTTGATATATCAAATATAATAAAACAGACCCAGTTTAAGTTAATTATAAAGTGATACTCTGATTAAATACTCTGATTAAATTTTGAGGTTAAATGCTAGAAAATAGGTGCTGTAAAAGACGATCAGTTCTCAAAATACAGATCAAAGTTTTCAATAATTTATTTATTCTCTTTACATTCCATTCGCAGTCCCCCTCCCTCTTCTGCTCCTACTCACCCTCACAAATCCCTCCTCCAACTACCCCTCCCCTTCTCTGAGGAGAAGGTGAAGCCCCCACCTCTGTACCACCTTGCTCTGGAACATCCTATGTAGAAAGTATAGCCAATCCAATGCACATGAAAGTAAGTCAATGTTTTTTTAAAATTCTACATAGAATAAGAAATAGACGGTGGGATCCATTTTATTTTTGGCTTTTGAATGCATATGTACATAGATGGTTTGTTTGATTATGTGACAGCTCATCTTTACAAAGGATTGTGTCCAAATGAGTATGCTATTTTTTTAATCTTTATAATATCTAATATAGAAGGACTATTTGAAGCCATCTTAAAATATCTTTCATTGAACATATGCACACAAGCACAAAAACAGACTCACATACATGCATACATACATACACATGCGCACATACACTCACCTACACACAGACACACAGACACACACAGACACACACACACACACACACACCCCCATTCACACACATACAAGTACACACACCTTGAGTTAATGCAAAAAGTTGAAGAAAGTTTTAAGCCTTAATATTTCTCACTAAAATAGTGGTGTTTACAATTTTAAAATATAAAAATATAAACAATGATCTTGGCACCACCAGGAAAAAAATGGTTAATATCTACCTTAAAAGTTGTCAGAGATTAATCACGTGAAGTGTTCTGAGTATGTGCTGGCTAAAGGGTACATACAATATGATATCGCTTCTTTGTTACATAACATTCCCATCATGTTCAGTAGGTATCAGTTTCATTTATTGGCAACCATAGGGCAAGATTACAGCATTCTAGACGGTGAGGATTTTGATAGACTCCACCACAGGGTGGTTAAGTATGTGATTCACACAATAAGAAAATGTTCCCTCCAGGCTGTTGTTCCTCACATGGATTATAATTTACATATTGCTTCTCCTTATGTCAAAACATCTGGTGCCTGCAAATGCTAATGCTTCCTTAAAAAGTTTCACAAGCCAGGAAAAGTGGATTGGAAACATTGCACACGAGTCATTTGAGCATTATAATAGAATAAGAGCTATGCTCGAAAAACAATTAAACTGCTGCAAACAATACTGTAGTCAAGAGTATAATTTATTTGCTCATACATGAAGAGTAATGTGTCTATATGTAGAGAAACCAGTGTTTGAGTCTTATGGTCTATTTAAAATACTTATTTTAAATAATTGGATGGCATGACTAGAGTTTTAAGATCTCGATTTGCAATCACTTCAACAGTTCTGGAAGCAGTTCAAAGTCACGTAATGCCCACTCCTGTATCTACTACAGTATCAGGAGATGCCCAAGACACTCACCAGAGAAATATTTCTATTTGTTCATGACCAAATAGAAAAAGAAATGTGTTGGAAATGTAGAGAGATCTTTTCCACCCAGGTCCTCAGTATTGTGAGTCTTTGCAATGACTGCCCTAGTTTGATTATGTTTTTGTCTAATGAGGCCAATTAAGGCGTTCCCATTTGTAAGGCTTTTTCTTATCACATACATCACTGGCTATCATTGTCGTAATGCTTCCTGGATATATCAGCCAGCCGGCCCTCAAAGTCTACTCTTGGACTGCTATCTAATGCATAGATTGTCTACATGAATGGTCATAGACAAAAACATTTTTCTCAGTTATCTCTCTCTTCTTCACTATTTATCACTGTGTTTTGCCTAACATGCTGTACCCATAGTTAATAATTTAGTGAGTTTTTAAATTGCTGATAAGGGAAGCACTTGTGTTGGATTTTTTCATAAAATAAAATGGTGCTTCCTCAGGACTGTGACCACATATTACAATCTTTAACTTCCCATCATTCTAGAGTTTTTTCAAATGCATTAAGTCTCTTTATCTCCTTGAGGTTTATATAGAATGTCTTCTAGCAATGAAAATAATATCATCTTCTAACACTAAGGATGAGATGAAATTTGTTTCTAAAGTTTTTCATTTATTTCTTCCTTCAATAAATATGACTAGAAAGAAGTGCTTGCTGATGGAGAGAGAATAAAGGGTCTGTAACCAAATTGTTTGTAAAGTGTAGACGTGGCATATTGGGAGAATCAAAGCTATTCTACAAGCAAACATCAGGGCAGCTGAATCTCTCTCAGATAAAGTGAAACTAAACACAAATGATTGATAGCTCGTGTGGTTCAGAGAGTGGTGGGAAAGGAAAGAGTGACGGATTCTCTTAGTGCAGCCAACCTGTGAGGTCACTGGCCCTCCATCAAGCCACAGTGATACTTCTGATGTAGCAGGCTGGAATTCCTTGGGGTTTCAGAATATTTGACTTTACTAAGAGTGCAATGTCTCCCTCCTCCCCCCAGGGTACGATGTCTTTCGAACACCTTATTATTTATTTATTTATGTTGTAAAATACATTTTGTATTAAAATAGAATTACATCCCTTCACATATAGGGAACTAATGGCTGCTGGGAGGAGGAGAATTAGCCTTTCCTAAGGATGAGCCCTCCTATTGGTTACCCAATACAAAGCGGTTATCCCTGAAACCATATACATACGAACAACAAAACTGGAGCTGTGTGTGTGTGTGTGTGTGTGTGTGTGTGTGTGTGTGTGTGTGTCTGTCTGTCTGTCTGTCTGTGTGTGTGTTTTGTGTGTGTGTGTGTGTTTGTGTTGTGTGTGTGTTTTTTTTGTGTGTGTGTTTGTGTGTTTGTATGTGTGTGTGTGTGTGTGTGTGTGTGTGTGTGTGTGTGTGTGTTTTTGTGTGTGTCTGTGTGGGTTGTTTTGTGTGTGTGGGGTGTGTTTTGTGTGTCTGTGTGTGGTATGTTTTGTGTGTGTGTATGGTGTGTGTGTTGTGTTTTGTGTGTGTGTATTGTGTTTTGTGTGTGTGTATGTGTGTGTTGTGTGTATGTGTATACCAATAGTAATATCTCTTAAACCATACAGAATCCATGTTATTCGTGTTATTCAGCAAAGAGACACCTGACTATATGTTCCTTTTGTTAGTTTTCATAGACAAAAGAATACCTATCTCTTTGTATCTTTGTCTCTGTTTGTTTCTCTGTCTCTCTCTGTGTGTGTTTGTGTGTGTGTGTGTGTGTGTGTGTGTGTGTTTGTGTGTGTGTGAGTGTGTGTGTGTGTGTGTGTGTGTGTGTGTATTTATTTTCTGTAGAGGACAGGGAGGAGGAGGCTTACATTTTACAAATCTAGTGTATGGTCCTCAAACAGCTCTACCACTATTAAGTACTCCTTTCCAGACAGAAAATAAGAAGTTTCTTATTAGTGCTAATTATATTATAAGTTCTATTCTTCCAATCAGTAGTGTGTCTTTTACGCTTCTGCATGACCAGAACTAACAAATAAAGTCTCTCTCCTCCTCATCAACAATCTCCATGTTTCACTTAAGAAACCCAATGTAAAAAGAAGCATCTGAGAAAACGGAAAAGCACGTATCAGTAACATCTCAACATCTCACTGCTTAAAACTCCGGCACAGTACACGGACAAACAGTTCGAGGGGTAGAACCAAAACAAAGAAATATTGATATTAATATTTAACAAAGCAAGAACTCTAAAGCAACCCAGTGGAGACAACTGCTGAGGAGGTCCAGCCTCGGAGTGAAGAGGGTCCTGAGTATGAAGGGATGGGAGCGGTGCTGACTTAATGATGACTCAGAGTCAGGAGCAGAGGAAAGCTATCCGATCAAGTGGTCTCTCTTTGCCTGAGGAGTCTCATCATTCTCTCTTCGTAGTTTTCATTCTGACCAGAGAGCCTGAACCCAGTCTTTTATTTTCTCAAGCTACATCATCCAGGCTTTGACCATTGTTCATATTTTTTTCAGAAATCCTTAAATTTCCATGAATTTTATGAATCCCAGGTCAGTAATCCCAACCTCCCACATCTTTAAACTAAACACGAAGCAAACAGACATTTCCTTATAGGTTTAACACAGCCTGTTCTTTATGGGTAGCTGGACACAGCTCTTGTGGTTTCCTGGTACAGCACACAGCAGTCTTCGGTAACTATAGTCATGTAAAAACAGAAAGGTAACAGACTAATAAGATTAAAATAACTTCTAACAAAGTTTTTTATTAGATATTTTATGTATTTACATTTCAAATGTTATCTCGTTCCCCAGCTCTCCCCTTCCAATCCCTCTCCCCTTGTTTCTATGAGGATGCTCTCCCTCCTACCCACCTACTCTCACCTCAATACCCTGGTATTCCCTTACACAGGGGAAATGAGCCTTCAAAGGACCAAGGGCTTACCCTCCTATTGATGCCAGATAACACCATTCTCTGCTACATTTGTGGCTGGAGCAATGGGTTTCCCCATGTGTACTCTTTGGCTTGTGGTTTATTCCTGGGAGCTCTGGAGGGTCTGGTTGGTTGATATAGTTTTTCTCCCTATGGGGTTACAAACCCTTCAGCTCCTTCAGTTCTTTCTCTGACTCCTCCATTGAGGTCCCTATGTCAGTCTGATCATTAGCTGTAACTATCCTCATCTTTATTAGTAAGGTTCTGGTAGAGCCTCTCAGGAGACAACCATATCAGGCTCCTTATGCAAGTAAACATTTTTGTCTTCAATCCTTCAAGTAGCTAGGAGAATAAAGTCCTAAATTTCTATATGCTTGTATATTATCCTTTAATTTTCTGAGCTTTGTTTCTTGCCCTAGCAATTCTATGGCCTCAGAGACTCTCCTTCTAAATATATCTATTTCTAGATCACACATAAGCCTTCATCCTATAAAATAAACCTGTCTATCATTTGCTTATTCTTTTTAATAGATTCTTTCTTTTCCTATGCATGCCTTTTCTTCTTGAGATCACTTTAACTCTCTATCTTTGATGTTCCCAAGTTCACCCTGGCTAGTTGATGCAGCAGTCATTGGAACACAGGGTACATGTATCTCCTCATGTAATTCCAAATTCAAGGCCAAGTCTGGCAATGCACCATTTCTACAAAGCACCATGTAATCTTCTATGGCCTCTGTGGTTATGTTGTCTAGAGCCTGTCCTATGACCCTAAAGGCCAAGCAGAAGTTCTTTTCCTCATCCTCCACAGCCCCATGACCACCTCCATGCCTCCTTCCTGAGAACTGTATCTGTTTCATTTATTATGGAGTGAGCTCTGAGTAATGGGGAAGTATATTCCCCAAAAGAGAGATTGAAAGTAAAATAGAAGAGACAGCAGATCAGTTTCAGGGCAACAGCAACCATCACCACACACAGAGTTCACCGGCCTGACAAGGTGCCAGGGGCAGAGACTGTGTCATTCCTCTCCTTATGAAGCCATGCCGGATCTGGCAGAGAACTTTGGAAATGGTGTCAGAAAGACACCAGATACCCAACAGTATGAAGCACAGACGATCCATTACGTGGAATATTGTGTCTGGTGTGAAGAAGGAACGATGAGAGAACTACTTTGGTCTGATATGGGAAAATATTGTAAAAATGAATTACTTTTACCTATTGATACATGATATAGAACTATATGCAGGGTCTTTCCTTCTGAGTAATGCCTGGGAAATGAAGACTAAGTATCCATATCTTCTGTATATACAGAAATAAAATGTAGAAGAATTACAGGAGGCTAGTGGCTGTTAATGGAGAAGATATATATATATATATACACATATATATACATATATACACATATACATATACATATACATATATACATATATACACATATATACACATATATATATATATACATATATACATATATATACATATACATATACATACATATACATATATATACATATACATATATACATGTACATATATATATACATATATACATATATATGTATTTTCAGTATGAATTTTAATTCCTTATATAACACTAGTCCTTTAAGTTCTTCAATATATGTATGTGTTATATACACAAAATACAAAAGTAAAATTCAAGACTTACTAAATTTACATTGACGGTTTACTGCTTGGTGTCATTTTACACTGTAGTTCTTAGTTTTGTAGTTCTTTCTGTGATGATAGGCTTGAGCCCACCTGGCCAGTGTTCCTTCAACCAATGTCTTTACATAAGAAATAAGTGAGGAAACAAAACAGAGGTGATGCAACTGTACTTATTCTATGGGAAGGTTCTTAGGAGGAAGTAGATCTCTACCATGACAAGACTAACCTTTCTTAAGTTGTTAAGAAGTGATAGGCCTAATTGTGAAGACCCAATTCTTATTCTGAACTGTGTCGAATAGGCTAACATAGGCTAACAAAAGCCTCTCAGTTATGTTAAAATCAGACCTCTAAAAAGAGAAAATGTCCAGGAATATTGTCGTGGTGGCTTCAATCTAATCACATGGGACCTTAGGGGCACCTATGCTCAGAAGTGACAAGACACTTTTCACTCGTTGAGGTGGCACAGGTGTGACTTAGTATCCTACAGAGTTAGATCTGGGGCTAGAAACCCAGGCTACCATGCTGTTAGTCTACTGTGCCATTTTGCAGATGCCAGTGTTCTTGTCCATGTGCCAGTTAGTTGAAGTGATGTTTGGAAAACAGATGTTTTTAAATTTAAATTTCTCCATATATACAGTACTCAATGAATTAAACTTAGAATTTCCATTTAAAAAGTAGCTCCCAAGATTTCAAATCTTAAGCGTCAGCAAAGTCACCTTGAGTATGTACATACTCAGATGTCAAGTCACGTCTTCTTTGTGGGCTGAGAGTTGGAATTTTTGCAGATCACCAAAGAATCTTAGGAAGAGTGGACCTTCGTTCGTTTAAGCTGCTGTAATGGAAAGTACCATCCATGTGGTTTATCAACAGAAGTGCATATTGTATGTATACCAAGGCTAAAGAGTTTAAGAAGAAAAGCACGGGAAGATTGAGTGTCCTGGATGGCCCTGCTTCCTGGGATGTAACTTTTTTTTTTTTTAACTGTGCTGATGTTTATTTGTGGTTATTTTTGGTCTCATTTATATAAAAAAAATTCCACTTAGGCCCTGCTCTCATGCATAACCTTCTAACGGTCCCATGTCAGCTTCTCTGTTTAAAATTTAAGGGTACAGAAACATTCAATCTACAGCAAATTTGAGTCCTTCCAATGTACAGTCGGTACTGGCCTGTGACAGGAAGTGGCATCGTGGAAGTGTCAAACAGAAAATATATAAAGAAACCAAGTATGAAAAGGAGTTGAGAGGAGGAAGAATAGCGATAGCAAGGAAAGGGGCAGGGCAAAGGAAGGATCCAGTGGGGCTGGAGGGGAGTTGGACTACAGAACAGGAAGAAGCAGCGATTAGCAAAGCTTGCTGAGCTTCCTTAGTGATTCCGAGGAGGAAGACGGAGATTCCAGATGGCTCTTGGCTGTTCACAACATACTACTCTGCTCTAGATTATTTAAAACAACAGTTTTGAGTAATTCGCCCGTGTAGGGCATTTCCCAAAACAGTTTGCATTCACTCAATAAAAAGAGTCACTCAAGGGTCCTGTGATGAGCTCCCAGGGACTTTCATGGTGATGGTGAGGCAAGGGGAGTAAATACTTAAGAACGCGCATGCGCCTAGGCTGCCAAGCTTGATTCAAGTTCTTTTGCCTCCTTCTTGTCAGTGTTCTGTGACCCTCGGGTTGTGTTGCATTGCTTTGGGCACATCTCATGCATAAAACAGGTTTAACAATCCCATTTAAGGTTCCAGCTTGGTCTAAATAAAGTAGGGACATAAAAGATGTAGCCCGCCCCTGTATAGATAGTGTAGCCTCAAGTAAACAAAGCTAGAAGCTGTTTCTAAAGATGAGGGCATCTTTCCATTCCTGTCGCCCAACATACTTGAAATTCATTTTTTAAATAGGAAATCCTTGGTGATGTCCTATTTCCATAGCTTTTATTTCACATCCCAGCTCTTCTTTCTGTCTGACTAGTAAATCCATCTGTGCTTCTAAATAGTCACTGAACAGGATCCTCATTGTAGAAAGATATTTAATGCCCATAGCACCTATAATTTCAAGGTGTTCATTCATTTTGTTTACCACTTATACATCATGGGTATCCAAAATCTCAACACAAACATGATGAATATCCCACCTATTTATATCCTGTAATTCAGATCACAGCTTCTAGCTTATTTATCTGTACATTTTAGTACAAAATGAGTTATCTGTACTCTGATAGGCATCACTACATATACAAGGTACAATAATAAGTAGTAATAATTTATTTACATTACTTTGTTTTACTTACATAATGTATTTATATTTAATATGAATAATTTATTGTCTCCATGTAAGTTTAATTGATAAATAAAAAGTAAAAGTTCATCGACATTTTATAGGGTTTTATAAATAATGTGCAGAACACACAGGAAAATGAACCGTAAGGCATGGTTGACAGTGGAGATAACTGTTTGCCCAAGGTTCGTGAGAGCTACCAGTGTTAAATGACACTGAAGTTGAGACCACCAAGTGGTGAATATGAAAGACTACGTAAGAGATAAGAGCAGAAAACCAAAGGTACATTTTAAAAGGGACCTGAACTGGATTCAAATGAGCTTATCTGAATAATAATCAGAAATCGGTGTAGGCCAAGGAAGATAGCTTTGTGGACACAGCACTTTTGTGCAATTGAAGACAAAGGTTCAGATCTCTACAAACCACCTAAAGCCAGATGCAGCAGTGTAATCTCGGCTCTCCTACAGTGAAACGGGAGGAAGAAACAGGACATCACAAAGCTTTGGCCAACGAGCCTAGAGTACACAGCAACAAACCAAAAGAAGAAGGCCCTTCCTGAATCGAGGTGAGGGGCAACGAAAATCGCTAAGGTTATCTTCTGATCTCCATACAAGCACCCCCCACCCCCATAATTGAAAATCCTTTTTTTAAAAAATAAAAATGAGTTAAGGGTTCTGCGAAAAATATGATTAGATACAGATTTGAAACAGTAGACACTTTTATACATGTGGGTATAACTTGGATGTGTTTCTGCTACAGATTATTTTTCAAAACCTGTCACATAACAGAAAAGGTCTGTTTATATTTGCTTGCATGATAAGAGTCTATGCCTTTACACTACTACATTGTTTATGCTCCAATTTTGCCATTGTTGGAGGCTATGTTCGTATGTAGAAGACCCTCTACAGGTCCACGTACTAAAAGCTTAGTCTCCAGATGAGCTTTGTTGGGAAGTGTTAAAGCCTTTAGAGGTGAGCACTGATTTTCTTTTGCATTCTAGGCATCGGCTAGAGCTTTACTTTAGTCATGCCCTACCACGTTTGCTGTCATCTCTCTGAGTCTAAACCCATGTGACCAACTGAGGACAGGTGAAACCTCTGTATCTGTGAGCCAATTAGACCCTTTTTCTCTTGTACTAAGACTGTCCTCTGACCACTCTATAACTGTAATAAAGATCCTATTGCTCTCTTCCTTCTTTGTCAGTGATCTCCTTCCCACGTCTGCCATTTTCCTCCTCTTTACACACTTCTTACTCACATTCAGGTCTTTTGTTTTGTTTTATGGCCCATTATGTTTAACCAGGGCTGTCTGTGTGACCCTGGGATCCCACCTATTCACTGGGGCCTGCAGTCTCACCACTGAGTGCTCAAGGGATGATAATAACTACCTTCTCAGTACCTAACAGCACTCAGTAGTTCTGTAGGGAGAGGTAGAGCCCCATCGACCCCATCCTCATCAGTCACCTGACTGTTGGCAGGACCAGTCTTAGGCACACTTAGTGTAGGAAACTACAGCTGCTATGAGTTCATGGTGATAACGTCTGTGTCCTTGCTGAAAGATGGCATTTCCCAGATGCTGTCAACATCTTCTGTCTCTTACATCTCTTTATGCCCCTGAGATTTAGAGAAAATAGCAAAAATAAAAGGTCTTGTTTCAGGCTATGGGTTCATCTGTTACCTATTTCCATAACTTTTCATAGCTGTGAGTCTCTGCTTTCACTGCCACTAAGGTTTTCTGATTAAGGCTGAGAGTAGCATTTGTCTGTGTCAATGAACAGACATTTACAAGGTAATTTGATGCTATACCTATTTAGCTGAGGAACAGTTATAAGTTCGTCCCAGGCTCTATGACTTTTTCAGCTATGAGTTTTTGATTTCTATAAAGTACCACACATAGTTTCTTATGGAGCAGACTTTGAATCCAATTCAGGAAGCCGTTGGTTGTTCTTCTAACAACTGTGTCACTGTTGCACAGATGGTCTCATCTTGCCTATAGGGTTGATATTATGGTTCCTGGGACTCGTAGTTGACGAAAGTTGTTATAATAGTAAGCCTATAGCAGCATACCCCTCTAAATATTTTCTTATAAGCAGAGGTTATTTAGACCATATTCAATAGTGAAAGTATAACATTAACCTTTAGCTAAAAGGCCTTCATTAATAGGTAACATTGGTGCTAATGGTTTCTTATGATTTTTTTTTAATATGCTTTCTAATCATATGTCTGGGAATCTCAGGTTTAAGTATCTCAGACATATAATAGTTAATGATCTTAGCAGTCTCTTTGGTTTTAGGGTGACTAATTTCTCAGAAACCTCAGAAATTTTAATGATATTGCAAAGTTATTTGCCTGATGTCTACCCATATTTGTGACAGATGAAGGACCCATCCATTCTGTGAGCCATCTTCCCATCTGGAAAAAAGAACACCTCAGGGCAAAGCTGGCAGATTTGAGGAGAAAGGAGATTAGAGAATTTCAAAGGAATTGGATTGGAACTCTAATTGAATCCTATCAACATCCTGTTCTAACGTGTATCTTTTAAAGTTCTGTGCGTGGGGAGAATGTCTTTTAAAGTGTCTCAAACAGTTTGAGTGGGAATTTCTACTGTGAAATGAAAATATGCTAATAGATGCCCTCAAACCAAGGAGACTTCCTATTCTTCTGATAGACTTGCAGTATTTGTGAGACACAGTCCCCTGCAGAGCAACCAAGCATGATTCTCACATGGTCAGGCTGAAGAGAAGAGCAGGAGTTCCAGAGTGTCTCCATCTGAGCCAATCCCAAACAACGACCATTCATTTTTCGAAACTCCCAGTTTCAAACTGGCATAACCATGCATCTGTTACGTCAGGTTCATTTGACTTGAGATCTGTTGCTTTCGAAAATTTAGATGTCAAACTACACTCCGTCTCTCTTCCTTTCAAACCGAGCAGAGTTTGGTCATAATTACTTTTTAAATAGTTCTTAACATCACTGTATATTTTTCTCTCTTAGTGAAAATAATCTTCTTTAGCCAATCTAAAAAGCTACATATTGATAATCAGAATTGCATGCTATTTTGTAAAGAGTGCGAAAGTCAGTGTGAAGCCATTGCTTTCCTCCAATCCACTTTAATCCACTTATAATAAAGGTTTGTCCAGCAGTGGACACACAAAGATGAGATTTCCTTCATGCTCATCTTTGAGAAATTTATTGTTGGGGAAGTAGATAAACATGGCCTACTCTTGAGTATATAAATGCTCAGGAAGCCATGCTGGAAGCCTGAGTAATACATACTCATAAAGAGTGAAAAGAAGATGTTGGATATTTTCTGTGCTGAGTTGTATTAAGTGTTGTTTAAAGCATATTGAAATTTTAGACAAGACGTATTTCATTTATTTTTAGTAATTTTCTTGAGACTATCATATAATTCCACCATTTCCCCTTTCATTTCCCCTCTCTAAGTACTCCCATATACACTCCTTTACTCTTTCAAATTCATACCTTATTTTTAGGTTTTGTGTGTGTGTGTGTGTGTGTGTGTTAATTATATATAATTAAATATACAAAGAGTTCCAAATAAACCTGGTCAATGTTATTTGTGAATAAATGTGTATGCTTTCTGAGTTGATCTTTCAGTATTAGCTGAGCAACTACTGTACTTTTTGCTGGTGAAGACTATGCTGTTAGATCTCAGAAATCTGCTGTCTATGTTTCGTGGATTTCCCCATCCACCATAGCATGGCCATTGCTACTGTTCTTGCTGGGATTGTGTTTAGGCAGCCATGTTGGTGAGATCTTATGGATATAGCTTCTGGCATTCCTTCACAGTTATCCCTGGCATAGATCTGTCATCCCAGGAGACAGAATCTTACAAGAAACTCCCTGTCCTCTGTGTCTTGCAGTCTTAGCATCCTTTCTTGCTCAATGATTCCTGAGCTTTTGGTTTAGGACTTGTACATTGTACATCACAGTCAGAACTAGACTCTACAACTCCTTATTTTGCTTTGTTATGGTCTTCTATAATAGTCTCTGTTACAATATTTACATTCCCGCCATGTAGAGAGCATATCACCTCGACTAGCTTGTTATTACCCAATTATTTTACAGTTTTGAAAGAGTCAATACAAACTTGCAAGTAATTACTAGTAATGTACAACTATTCTTGTACAAAAGCAAAGATGTGATGCAAAACAATTTTGTCTGTTAGTCATACAAGTAAACCCAATTCATATTGTTATATGCCTGTAACAATGTTGTTTTTATCTTTAAAAAATAACACCTTTTTCTGCTTATTTTGACATTCACTTGTTCCCTAGTACTAAGGAGGCTGAGGTAAGAGGGTTTTCAGTTTCAGGCTAGCCTAGGGTGCACATTAAGACCATTAATACACACACACACACACACACACACACACACATTCACATACAAAGCAAATGGCATGAAAGCATACAGTCTTGAGAAATATCAAAGTCATGTTTTCTTTGGTTACTTTAAGTCCATTTAGCATTTGCTGAAGATCGCAGTATATAGGCTGAATTCGTGAGAGATGGTGTGGTAAAATGGAGTAATCGTTTATAGAAATGGCTTTTTAAGACGAATATAAAATACCACCAAGTCCTCTCCCTTATATGTTTGCTGTAGTTGTTGCATAAATGTGTTTATTAGGTGAAGGAAATTCCCTTCCTGCTTGCCACCTGGATTACTTTTGTTCCCCCCCTTGTAGCATGGCCTCAAATCTCTCTCAGTGCACAGAGCTGGGTCAGCCACAAGCTGTTCCATTTGTATCCATGCATGTTTGTCTCACCTCCTTCTATCCAGTGTCTTTCTGTTTTTTTCAGCACGTAGATTGCATCTTTAGTGGGAGCATAAGTATATCTCCCGTGCTTTAACTTTTCCTATAGTTGTGAGTTGCTTTATAAAGTTGCATATAAGGTAGATGTATGATAGATGGTGACTTAGGTAATAGAATTTAAAACTAAACAACAGAATGCACAAGGAAAGTATCTAATGATTGCAAAACTAGAGGGGTATGATAAAAAGCAATTCATGTTTTTGTCATGTAAAATACTTGTTTATGATGCACAAACAATTCTTCCTTTACTCAACCTTGCACCTATTAATTAGGTAGTAATCCAACCAGATCCACTAGCACTTGACTATCAAACTTTAAACTTTTCATTCTCCTCTTTTAGTGTACAGATTCTGCCTGTTCGATTTTTAGTTTGTGATAGTTGGTCTTAAACACAATAAGGTGACCAGTGTGAGAATTATTTTCACTTTACAAATACCAACACATCTTAGCTAAAACAAGCAAAGGAACTCTTTGCAGTGTTGGATAGCATGTAAGAAAAGTTGGCATAATCGTTAAACATAAGAAAGTTCAAATGTTGTTTTGCACATTTATGAATTATAGAAATAGAAATTGGTGGAAATCCCTTTGGAGGAAGAGGTAGCTGGAATCTAGGGCTGGAGTCTATGGCTGGTAGGTTTAAAGGCGAGTTCTAAAAAGGAGTCATTGCCTAACAACATCTAGACCTTTTCTCCAAGCTTAGCCAGTGCCTGTACTGAATGTAACTGAACAGAACAGAACTCCGAGAAGTATAGCAAAAAACACATGCAGAAGTATTAGAGGGTTAGGTATAGATTGCATTATGCATGAAAAGCTACAGAGAAATTAAACGTCAGTCTCACATAAAGTGGGTGAATTCTTTATCATTGTCTGGCTTTTAGTCCAGGAACTCCTTTATGTCCTAGGTTTGATGTGCATACCTTGAGAATTGGGATGAATTTTTCCAAGAGATTGCTTAGCTTGTCTCACTTTAAATGTAACACCAAGACTTAGCAGACACAAATCACTCTCCAGTAATTTGACAATTTTGCGAAAACCATCAACTAGACAAAAAAATAAATGTTATATTGCTGTGGATTTGGTTCGTTGCTTGCATTATTTTATTTGGGAATCTGACCAAGGCATATTAAATATAAGGCTGCGTGCGTGTTGTCTTTCATTCGAGAATCCAGACCATTGGGGTGCGTAGCAAAGAGCATGAGCACCACTGTCAGGGAGATAAGAATGGATTAGCTAATTACCACCATATTATGCCCTCAAAATAACATAGTCCACAATTAATTTAGCATGTATTTCAACATGTCTACAACAGAAGAAGTAGAGGAAGGAGGAGAAATAGAAACTCTTCAAATTCAGTAGGAAGAGTATAATAGCGGCACTTGAAATCCCAGCACTCAAGAAGTGGAGGTAGGAGGATTTGGAGCTCCAGGTCATCCTAGGCTACATAGTGAAAATGTGGAAGATACACTTGGATATAACGTGATGTAAAATGGACCCTGGCACATCTGTGAGGACTTTCACTAGAGAAAACTGACTAAGGTGCAAAACTGTCTATGATGGCGGATGTGACTCACATATAAGTTGAAGACTTGTTCATAGGAAATGTACTGGAGGGAGAAATCCTGAGAACCTAGGTTTGTATTTCTCCCATCCGCTTACTGGCTGTCATAATGTACACTTCTTGTCTCTACCTACCATAAAAAAATGAAACCTCTGAAACAATGAGCCAAGTAACTCCTTATCCTTTAAGCCCTTTTCATCAGGTTTTTGTAACAGTAGCTAAAACAAAAACAAAATAATATGAATAATGTAGAGAGACAAAAATCCAGTCGTTGTTTGTAGCACAAATGGATATTAAGGCAACTGCAGCTTTGGCTTTTAAAGAAACACATGCTACTTTAATAGAGGTGAGAATTTTCTTATAAATGCCCAGGGGTACTAAAAGGTCCGGCTTTTCATATTGAGAACATATTAAGTAGGCCAAAGAACTTGCTGAACACAGAGCAAAATATAAGTTTTGAAAAACCAAGGCCATGTCAATGTAACAACATTACATTGCAACTAGCAGGAAAAAAAAAACTTTCAAAGTTTCCCAAAGTAAAGCAAAATAAGGCAAAACAAATTCAAAAACAAACGTACAAAAATACCTGCCTTAGAGGTGTGGGAGTGGTTTCTGGTTACAAGTAACTAAATAATGTAGTAACAATGTAGTAACAATATGCATACATATACATCTTTGTCCAGACTTCGGGTTGCTTTCTAAAGCTATAAATAGAGTCACAGACAGAGAGAAAGAGGAGAACAGAGAGACAAAGTGATATCTGAACAAAAGAAGGGCAAGACTTTTCTAATCTGTAGAAAATACAATTTCTCCCAGAAGTGAGGTGAACTCTAAACCGGAAAACTGTGAAGGAAAGTTTTTCATGTGCAGTGTATGCTCCGAGGTCAAGACCTGACCTTTCCCATCTTGAAATTTTTTTAAGCAATATAAGTTTATTGGCAAATATAAATAAAATAAAGCATGATTCTTTAAGTAATTTTAGCTCTTCAAAAAATAGTATTTTGATTTACAAGTAAACAAACATCTCTTGTTCCCATGGTGACTGCTCACACTCTCTCAGGTGGATGGAGTGCCAGTCTCGCAGAGCAAGAAGAGGAATGTAAGGAAGCAAGTGGGGGGCAGCCTTAATAAGTGTAATGAATATCTTATCCTTGCCAAAACTGAAAGTTTAAAGCCTAAGGAATAAAGGCAGTACATATTGAGGTTTATCACTTGGAGGAGAGGATAATTTGTTTGTTTCAGCAGCACAGTATACAGCAGAAACATTTAAGTCTTTAACTCACTGGACACCCATTTTCCAGAACATGCCTTGAGAAAACACTTCCAAATGTGGACAAAGATTCATATTTAAGTGTAAGAGATAGGTAACTAAAAATCAGTATTATTAACAATGGTTAAATATGATGCAAAACTATCAGTTTTCCTTGGAGCTGATAGGAAGTTATGAACACTATGATGGTGTGTTAGTCTTACTTACAAAGCAATGTAGCCGTTTATTTAATAGACTCAATGTCTATTTAGTTTTCTAAAGCTTAGGGAGATATAGGTACCAATTAAAATTAAATACTTAAAACAATAAATATAGAGCACTGGAGAGGTGGTTCAGAGGTTAAAAGTACTTGCTGTTACTGCAGAGGACATGATTCAATTCCTACCACCCATGGGGAAGCTCACAACTGCCTATATGACAGTTCAAGGGATCTGATGCCCTTTCTGGACTTGGACCACACCAGGCATATGCAAGTGCTGAACATACTCATATGCTTAAAATATATCCTTTGCAAAAGTATAAATGTAAATTATATACTATGGTATCAATTGGTGAAAAATGTATGCATAAAAATAACCTGGAATATAAAAATATTAATACTGATTATAATTAACTATAAAACTGTGATAAGAATGTGTGACTGTCTGTGGGTTTTTGTATTTTACAGTATTTATGGTGAGGATGTCTCCTAGACTCTCGTTACCCTCCAGAATGTCCATTTTTTCTTTTTGCTTTTATACCCTGTTAAGCAAGGCTCCTCTAGGAAGACTGTACTTATCTTTCAATGCTGATTAAGCTTCACAATGCTGTTAGAGTTTCAGGTCCTCACAGAAATACACCACAGAACCTCTAACAGGAAGTCGGCTTTATCATGTTGGGAGTGTCAGAGTTCATTATTTTTGCCCTTTAAATCCTTGGATTATTCCAATCTAGGTTACTCCTCCTAAGTCATTTCATAAGAATCTACAAAAAGCATTATAATCCGTGGCTTGATAAATGAAGGCAGATTCATTCTTTGGTGAATTTTTATCTTTGTTTTTAAGCAATGTTACTTGGATAAATTCCTTTCTTTGGAAAGAGAAATACGGTAACAAAAGCCTCAAATGATAGCATGTGGCTGTGACTGGTGATAATTCAGATAAAAATTCTGCAGTGGTCCATTTTATCAGAAAGTCAGAGGGCATCTTGGCACTGTTGGACAATGATGATCATAGCCTGGGAAAGAAAGGGAAGGCATAGCCAAATATGGAGCTGTTTAGACCAAAATCAAGATTAACTTCTTTCAGGGAAATTAATATGAAGACCCTAAGTCTCATATAAAAATTACAAAATAATGTTAGAAGTCTACTTTGTGTCATTTACTTTAGTTTCTTAGGAGCTAAGGCCAGATAGCGGGTAGGGAAGCTCTCTTAGCATTACATCACTATCTCTTGCTTGAATCCCACAGACTCATCCACAGGACCATCTACTCACAGCAGAAGCATACAGCTAAAAGAGACTGGAGATGGAACTCCTCTCCATTCTCAAGGACATGCAGAGACTATCTGAAGAACTGCAGTTGCTGTTTGGACTTCCTCAAAAAGGAAATTTCAAGCCTGGATTGTTTAGAATTCCAGAACCTGCTATGTGTACAAAATTCACTTAGCACAGTGCATGGCCCACAAGAATTGTGACTTTTCTCCTTGGTTGACCTGTGCTGGGTTGGTTGGCCATTCACCAGCTTTACGTGCAGAGTTTCATGCTGCAGCACCCAGTGTGTGTGATTTAATTGAGCGCCAGCAAACTTCACCAAGTTTGCTATTAGTGCACAGCCAATGAGCCTTTGTGCTTCTAACTTAGGCTACATGTGACCTGTCAGAATAGCTTCTGATTACCGTGGTCTACGCCCAGCATACACAAATATTTCCTTCAGGTCTACAAGGTCTACAACTCTGAATTTCTGATTTGGGTTTATCATTTTGTACAAAAGAGGCTTGCAGATTCTAAAAGCATTATATCTGCATCTTCACGTTTTTACACTTTATCCTTAAGTACAAATAACAATTCCCACGTGCGGTGCACAATTCTAATGACGGAATGCGTTCTTTGCATTTTACTGCCATTCATAAACTGCTCTAGCAGAACTACTTGTGATTTATTGAATCAATAGAACTCTTTAAATTACATCCTACATTATGTTGTAGGGCAAGTATTGCCCTGTGTTTCACACGCTATGTTTGAGAGAGAGAGGGAGCACGATGTGGAGAACTGTAATTTCACTGTAAATCAAAGCTTAGGTGTTGTTTATGAGCTCCAGGGATTTAACCCACGATACCATTTCGCTTTCTCCCCTTTAGAGCAGCTTATCTGGTGTGGGAATGTAAAACCACTTACAGTAATGTTTTCAGTATTAATATGAATAATAATGAATAAAGCTGAATGTTATGTATGTACTTTATTTTCTAACAAATTTGTTTTTATCTATTTTATGTATAATCATTTTTTCACAGAAAGACTGATGATGCTTATGTAAGTATATAGATTATATTGTGAATACTCTAGAACATCCTTGGCTTTTACGTTGGTTTTAATAATAGCGATTCAAAATTCAACTTTTTACCTATTAGTATTTGATGTAGAAAGCAAAATTTTACTTAAGAAGCTCTACACAGTCACCAATAAACTGAAAATAATACTTTGGATTCTCTGTTTGATAAAAAATAAGTCAGAGACTCTCAAACAAATAAAAAACTAGAGTTTTCTAACTCTAGTTTTCTAAGATACCAAATTCCTTGTGTGCCCCAGTATTCAAGGATGAGTGTCATCTTTAGCAAAGTTTATTAAGAGTCTCGGTAACAATTATAATCCTTCAAAGCATTTCAAGGAGGAATGGTGGGCTGAGTTTGACATTTACAGAATAAAGCTATCTTGTGACCCCAGAAACCTCCAACCATAAACCTAGAAATGATGCTAAGTACTTAGAGAACAGAAGAATCAGGTGAGATTCACATGCACTGCACCACGTGATGTACCTGGGCTAAAACTGTGGAAGGCAATGATGGGAAAGATGCACAGGCAAACCACCCTCTTAGTACCTCTTAGTACTTAGTAAAACCTTAGTTTTACAAGTAACGATTAAGACTTACGTAGAAGAGTATCCTCCTTCCCAGTGAAGACTATGTTAAATTTACTATTTGTGATTCCTTGTGTACTGTGAAGACATTTGTCATCCTCAGTTCCTGATCACACCAAACTACTGTAGCATCTGTGATATTTCTAACAAAAATACTATTTCTATCTCTCTGGCTAGCTGTGATATTTCTAACAAAGGATTATTTCTATTATTTTTCTTTCTGTGTCTGTATCTATAGATAGAGGCAGATAGATATATAACGTAGTTTTAAAATTAGTTTCATAGTCTTATTTGGATTCAAGTACTCGTAAAAAGCCTACTTAAGAAATCAAAGAAATGAATGGGGTTATTTCTATATTCTGTATGACTAATATTTACCTGCAGGCATATATGAAATAATTCTTAAATGACTGGGCTACTTAAAATTTACAGAGTTGAACCTGAGCACAGAGAGTTGATCTTAAACTGACACAAGCCAAATAGCCTCCTAATGTTACTCTGAGGAGTTTGAGCTGACTCCATTAAAAGCTGAGGCTACTTGCCTTGGGGATGCCTAATGGAAGGGTTATTATAACACTGTCCACAAATAGGGGTCTTGAGAGAATAAGTCTATTGCGCTCCTTTGCCAGTTAATAGATTGGAGCATTGCCGTGTCACACTGATCTCCAAGGCCAAAGGTCATATCTCTCCCTTAATATTTAAATAAAGATACTTGACAAGAGCAAAAAACCACCCCCTTGCCAGTGGTGGCTGGGACTAGATTTATAAGAACCTTTAGAAAGTCATGCTAATTCTTAGCCTTCTTAGAATGCATGCTAACCTTTCATAAATCCATCTTTCCCAGATGTCCTTGGAAATGACAGTTATAAAACTATAAATGATTTGTAATGCAAAAGCGGGACTGACAGACTTGAAGATAGGATGCCATGTACTAAATGAGCATGATTATAGCTAACCAAAGGCATAAAATGCATCGATAAGTAGCTACTGAGGTAACTCAAGATTTCAGTAGATAGCCAAGGCAAATGACAGAACAAAAACAAATTGGGAAAAGTAGCCTTTAGTATCATTAGTAGAAATTTACTTCATGAATGTGAAGGTAAATAATTCCTCCGTGTCAGGCAGCTGGATCAAGGAGAGTAACCTGCCAGGCTTTCTCCAGGGAGTGACGGCTTTCATCATGTCGTTTTTAATACATATACAAATACATTTCAGTTTTTCACAACTTTGAGGAATATCAGACTCATTGAACTTGATCATATATTCGTTGCTCTTAACTTTCAAAAAAATAATCGATGACGCACCATCTTTTAGTGAAATATTTAGGATGAAATGGGCATGGAAGCTATTAAAATTCGTTTCCATTGCCAGTATTTATTACAGGGATGATTTATACAGATGCAAGGTATGCTGGGGCTGTGAGCTTAAGCTACACAGACGCACTGTTTTTAGGGAATTTGGATGTGAGTGAGCAATTTGAGAAAAAGAGAATGAACAAAGTTTGTGGAAATCAGAGGGGGACGGAGGACACCAGGAGATTAATGACCCACCAAATCAGCTAAGCAGGGCTCATGCGGGCTCACAAAGACTACAGTGCCGAGCATGGGACCTGCTTAGCTCTGCCCTAGGTCCTCCATCTATATGCTGTGGCTGTTGGTTTGGTGTTTCTTATGGGACTTTTAACAAAGGGAGCAGGCGTATCTCTGACTCTTTGCCTGCTCTTGAGACGGTCTTCTTCCCATTGGGTTGCCTTGTCCAGCCTTGCTAAAAGGTCTCTGGCTTTGTCTTTTTGTACCTCGTTTTGTTCTGTTTGGCTCTTGTCTCTCTGTGGCCTGCTCTTTTCTGAAGAGGAAACAAAGGGGGAGTAGATCTCGGGGAGAAGAGGAGTAAGGCTAGAAGAACGGAGGGAGGGGAAACTGTGTTTGATTTGTGTTGGTATGAGAGAAGAATCCATTTTCAATAAAAAATTAAAAATTAAAATAAAAATGAGGCAGATCAAGCCTTTGAATACTTTAGAAATTGACAGAAAGCACACACATTTTACACACACACACACACACACACACACACACACACACACATATATATATATATATATATATATATATATATACATTTGAGTAACTGTAAAACTTCAGGCATCTGTCCTACGTTGGAATAACTTGCTTCCTAGGACTGTGAAGATCCCACAGGCCCTGCTGGAGAGGAAGCTCACAGAAGGCCCAGCCAAAAGATTTTCACTTTGCAGTATATTTTATGTTTGCTTCAGTCTGTGCCCTTCATTGAATTTAATCCAGTCTATTTTTCTCCCATGCTTTCCATTCTGTTTAAGAGGATGAGAGTGACAGTGGGAGAGGAAGTGCCTAATCCTGTAGGGACTTGATGCCCAAAGAAGGGTGGTGTGGCGTGTGTGGGGCACACTCTCAGAGGCGCAGGGGAGGAGAGAGGGGGTGAAGAACCCTGGGAGTAGGGACCAGGAGGTGGACAACTTGTAAATAAATAAAATAATTAAAAAATGAATGTGATGTGTAGAGACATGCATATACACAGTTATCCATGTCGATTCATACATATTTAAATATCACGTGTGTTATTGTAAAAGAGGGATCAAATGACAGAGATGCTGTGATTAAAATTCATTCTTAGTTCCCCAGAGGAGAGCTCTCCATGCCCATGGCTCGCCAGAAGAACACGGGCCATCTGCTTTGACTTCTACTCACTTAGCTTGATGATTGTTGGTGAGATTATGTGCTGTGTGGCATGGCATTGAAGATGTAACTCGCAATTTGCTTAAAGAAATACTATCTGATTTTTCTTGTCAATCCTTTTAGAAATCATTCTTTAGTGTATCATGTTTTAACAAAAGCATGAAGATGTCAACGGGTTTTGGTAATTGCTACAAATGTTATTCTAACATAACTATCATACTTATACCTCAAAGTAGTCAAATTAATAAATAAGTGGTTATATGTAAACAAATCAAAACAAAACCAAGATGGGAGTGAGCCCATATCTGTAACTACTGGGTTTGGGCAAATCAAAAACCCACAAATCTTCAAATCAGTGAAAATCTTCAGATGTATGTTCTTTCTTTAAAGTTTGGAACCTGGCAAGTAAGTCATAAAGGTATTGGTATCAGTGACCCAGGACTAGAGTTAGAGTAAAATCTTCCTTATAGAGAAGAGAAAATATTGTTAAAATAGGACATAATACATTTTCAAGGAATGACTGAGGTTTTCGGTGGATAATTGCATTTATTAGATGAAAATAGAAAGAACTTTTCTACACATTTCTGAAAGTCATTCTCATGGTAAATTTAGTTAGCTATGAAATAGATCTAACCACAATGCAGAAGAAAGGTATTTTTCCTTTTCTTGCTTATTTCTTCAGTGTCATAAAATGTATGATCATGTTTATAGTATGCCAGGGTGTTGTCATATGCACAACACCAATGATGTTTTCAATTGTAGATTTAAAAATCTCAGAGCACATGAGCCACATAGAATCCAAATGCCATTTTGAGACACTGGATCAAACTAGGCAAAGAAACTCTGTGGAAGCCAGGGCATATCTTCTCTGTTGCATGTTTAATTTTTCTTTCTTACTCAGTCTATACCTTAAAATGATGAGGCTCATGGGTGAAAAAAAACTATTTTGTGAGCTTGTGGTATTCAATCTTCTGACACAAGTAAACTGGCCTTTTGGCTAGATAGTTTGAACATCAGACTTTGATTTTCTTCAACCAACCAGTCATTTACCTTTGACCTATTGAATGAGCCCAAGAAAAATAGTCATCTCCAGATCTTTTGAAAATTTGGTGTGTCGTGTTTATTCATTCACCTACTCATTCATTCATTCATTCATTCATTCATTCATTCATTCATTTTGTATGTGCCAGCAATTTTTCAAGATACAGCGTAAATTACCGATGTGAATAATTCAGAGCAACTGCTTCTGAGACCCACACACTACTAAGGCTGCCGGAGGAACTATCTGCTGAAGAACTGTTTAAGGAAAGCATTTAATTTTTAAAAGACAATATTGCGGATCTTGTTTGGTTGCACATGTAGAATGTTCTGGGAGTTTCACCCTGACTTTAAATATGTCTTATTCCCAGACGACATAGCTACATTGGAAGCAAAGACATCTATAATCTCAGTACTGAGAATACACCCTCATTTGATGCTGTAACCCTCTTCGTCTTAGACTGTCATCTCTGTATTGGCTTATGCTCCTACTCAAAGAAACTGGTGCGTTTGACTTTGAGCTTACGAGCTGCAAACTCCAATAGAGAAAGAAATACTCGTTGGCAACCTTATACTTCCAAGGTAAATGTCGATGAAAATTGTTGAATCAAAAATTAGATGAAAAAGAGTTCTAACAAACAGGACACTCAGCTATAGAATTATATTCGAGTGTGATCTCCTGATAGTTCGCTCTTAACCCAACATACTCAGACAACCCGTGACACGGGATTTCATATAATCATGAATACAATTCCCTTTCCAAACCTTGGTATGAAAAATTTTGAAAGAAAAAAAAAAAAAAAAAGCTACGATTCGAATGTGGCTGACAGATGTCTTTGCTTGCAGTGTAGCGATGATGTCGTCTGGGAATAAAACATAATCAAAGTCAGGATGAGACTCCCAGAACATTCTACATGTGCTACCAAACAAGATCTGCTATGTTGCCTTTTAAAAATAACAGACTTTGCTTAAACAGTTCTTCACTGGATAGTTCCTCTGACAGTCTTAATAGGGTTGGATCTGTTGTTGATGCTGATCAACATGCCTATTACATAGTCTGATGCTCTTAAATGATTCCTTATGAATCACACTAGATACCACCATTGTCCAGCCCCACTTCCTGTCTCACCTTCTGGTTGTACCACAGGCCAGTTGAGTAACATAGTATTCTTTTTTTTTTTGTCTCTTTTTAATATAAATCCAGCTTGGCAGTCGCAGTGTGATATGTAGACTGGATTGAATCAAAACAGCACTCTCCTTCCTTCTGTATGCAAAGGAAGTGATACTAACAAGAATCAGATTTTCCTGGACCTCTAACAGAGGAAACAACTTCTGGCATCATAATTCTTTGAACTGGAACCACAAGGGCAAATAGTAATGTCTCCTTTCTATCACATGCACAAAATCAGACGGTTTTTTTCCCTAACTGTTGAAATGGACTGACTCAAATTTGTGGTACTGTAGGTTTGAAATTAGGTGGATATTTTGATTTATTTTGAAGGCTTCCATGTTCACAATTCATCTGGCCCTATCAGGATCTCTACCTTTGATGGAAAGTAATTTACTTCTGGAATATATTTAAAATGGTGGTGTAGGAGGATGGCTCATGAATATTTTCAGAACTTTTGTTAAGAAGAAAAAGACATAAGACAAATAATTCAACGGTGCTAATAACTCAATAATGCAAAGTCGTATTAGCAGAGATCTTTCTCACCTACACACGGAACTTAGAGAGAAGGCTGGGGCCAGGAGCTACCACTGAGTTAACGGTATGCACATAAATAACACTATGAAACTCACCTTCCTCATCTGTAAAGCTGTTAATAGTTACAGTACCTTTATCACGGTGTTAAAGTTCACGGGATGCATGACAGGAAGGTGCACTTCTATCTATTTACCTGTTCAAACCATCTCAAATTATTCTCTGTCCATCAGACCACGAGATCTACCGGAGCTGAGGTCATATTGATTCATCTTCCCATAAAGTTATGCAACACTATGCCAGCACATGGTACATGTTTGATAAATGTTGAATGAATGAATTAATAGATAAATTTGGGGTTCTGGAGTTGTAAAGAAGTCCATAATCAAAAGAGGTGAGAGATACAAGTGCAATGTACTATAACATAATTTGAAATTATACCTATACTCCTACCTGGTATCTTTTCTATTCTTTCTTTTTATGTGCAAATATTATATATATATGTGTGTGTGTGTGTGTGTGTGTGTGCGTATGTGTGTGTGTGTATGCATACATATGAAATTTGAAGCTCCTGTGAATTTTAAACACCTGAAAAACAATAGTTTTCTTGAATGGAGTTTCACTGGGCATATAAATCACACTTAAGAGCAGGCCACACCTCTCTTGTCCTTCCCCACATCTGATCCTCAATCCCCCATTCCCCTCCACATCCTCCCTCACTCCCAGTTCCCTCCCTTCATCCGCCTCTTATGACCAGTTGATTCCCCCTTCTAAGTAAGATTCGAGCTTTCCTACTAGATTCTTCCGTCTTGTTTAGCGTCTTTGGGTCTGTGGAGTACAATATGGTACCTGTATTTTATGGCTAATATCCACTAATAAATGACTATGTGCCATGCATTATCCTTCTGTGACTGGGCTACCTCACTCAGGATTATATTCTCAAGTTCTTTTCATTTGCTTGCAATATTTATGATGTCTTCTTTTTTTTTATAGCTGAATAGTATTCCATTGTGTAGATAGATCACGTTTTCTGCATCCATTCTTTAGTTAAGGGACATCTAGGTAGTTTCCGATTTCTGTCTATTAAAAATAAAGCAGCAATGAACATAACTGAGCGAGTGTCTTTGTGCAATGTTGGAGCATCTTTTGGGTGACAGGGGTAAGGAGGTGGGGAACATCTCCAGAATGAAACAGAGACCTTGGATAAGGGAGGCCTCAAGAATCAATGGGGGTGACCTTAGCTCACTATATTGGGTACATAGAAGCGGAAGAGGCCACCTCCTATAGCCAGACAGGAACCCCAGTGGAGTGATGGAGACACCAGCCCACCCACAAAACTGTCAACCACAATTTATCCTGTCTACAAGTAATGCAGTTATAGGGAGGGACCAAAGAATGAGGGAATGGCCAAGATTAATTGGCCCAATTTGAGGCCCATCCCATGGGTAAGGACCAATCCTTAACACTAGTAATGATATTCTTACAGACAAAACATGTTAACCTCTGAGAGGTTCCACCAAGCAGCAGATACAGACACCCATAACTAAAGAGTGGATGGAGGTTGGGCACTCTAAGGTAAGAATAGGAGGAAGGTTTGAGGGCCCCAAAGAGGACAGGCACTCCACAGGAAGACCAACAGATCAGCTAACCTGGACCATTGGGCCAGAGTCTGAACCACCAACCAAAGAACATTCATGGGCTGTACCTAGGCTTCCCTGCTCATATGTAGCTTATATGCAGCTTGGCCTTTATGTGGGTCCTGAGGAACTGGAGCAGGGGCTGTCCCCAAAGCTGTTGCCTGTGTGGGGATATGTTCTACTACCTAGGCTGCTTTGTCTGGCCTCAGTGGAAGAGGAAGCACCTAGTCTCTCACAGACTTGAAATGCCAGGGTGGAGGAGATACCTGGGAGGACCCCACTGTCTCAGAGGAGACGGGCAGGGGGCGTTGAAGGATTGTGGGAGGGGGTGATCGGGAGTGGGGCAGTGAGCAGGATGCAAAGTGAATAAAAAAAAAAGAAAGAAAAATTAAATAATAAGAAAAGAGCAAGCCACATGCCCAGCAGTGAATGGCCAACACAAAATGAACTCAATGCGTTGTTTTTTTTGTTTTTTTGTTTTTGCTATTGCTGTTTTTATAGATTTTTGTCTCATATTGCTTTATTTTTTAGTCATTTCTTATTTTACCAGTCTTTTGTATGTATATTATCAGTTGTGATTTTGTGGTTTTATGTTGTGTGTGCTCAAGCAAATGTGTTGTGTGTTTCTCATGCTGTTTTGTCCTTGTTTGTTTATTTATTTATTTGTGTCCTTTGTGTCTTTTATATATTTTTATTTACCTGTTTATTTTCTAAACTCAAACAGAAAGGAGGCATAAGGGATATGGAGGGGAAATCATGATCAAAATATATTGTATGAAAAATATTTTCAATAAAAAATACAAAGAAAATAAGACATGAATTTTGCCACATAAAGATTAAAGTTGGAGTTTTTTCTTTCTTCTTTTTTCTTTCAAAGAATACATGTAAAGTTAAGATCGGGTACTTAGATAATGTCTGTAGTGGGGAAGGGAAAGTGTTCTGGTTAGCTTTTGCCAACTTGACACAACTAGAATCAGCTGAGTAGAAAGCCTCAACAGAAGAATCACCCTGATTCTTACATATTTTAGATGTTAGCCCTCTATTGGATGTGGGATTAGTGAAGATCTTTCCCCATCTGTAGGATGCCGATTTGTCCTATTGACTATGTCCTTTGCCTTACAGAAGCTTTCCAGTTTTATGAGGTTCCATTTATCAATTCTTGATCTTAGAGCATGAGCCATTGGAGTTCTGTTTAGGAAAGTTCCCCATTTCAATAAATTCAAGACTCTTTCTCACTTTCTCTTCTATTAGATTCATCGTATCTGCTTTTATGTTGAGGTCCTTGATTCACTTGGACTTGAGCTTTTTGCAAGGTGACAAATATGGATCTATTTTCATTTTCTCTACATATAGACTGCCAGTTAGAGCAGCACCATTTATTGAAGATGCTTTCTTTTCTTTTCTTTCTTTTTTTTTTTTCATTGTATAGTTTTGGCCTCTTTGTCAAAGATCAAGTGTCCATAGTATGCGGTTTTGTTTCAGGGTCTTCAATTCTATTCCATTAATCAAGGTGTCTGTCTCTTCACCAATAACATTCAGTTTTTATCACTATTGCTCTGTAGTATAGCTTGAAGTCAGGGATAGTGATTTCTCCAGCAATTCTATTGTTAAGAATTGTTTTTCATATTCTGGGTTTTTTGTCTTTCCAGATGAATTTGAGAATTGCTCTTTCCATGTGTTTGAAGAGTTGTTTTAGGATTTGGATAGGGATTCCATTGAATCTGTAGATTGCCTTTAATAGATTGGTCATTTTTCCTGTTAATTCTGCCAACCCATGAGCATGGGAGATCTTTGCATTTTCTGAGATCTTCTTCAACTCCTTTCTTGAGCGACTTGAAGTTCTTGTCATATAGATCTTTCACTTGTTTGGTTAGAGTTACCCCAAGATATTTTATATTATTTTATGGCTCTTGTGAAAAGGGTTTTTCCCTAATTTCTTTCTCAGCCTGTTTATCATTTGTATAAAGGAACTCAAGAACCTAACTACCAAAACACCAAACAACCCAATCAAAAAATGGTGAATAGAACTAAATGGAGAATTCCTAACAGAGGAATCTCGAATAGGTGAGAAGCACTTAAAGACACGTTCAAAGTCCTTACTGATCATGGAAATGCAAATCAAAATGATCCTGAGATTCCACCTTATACCATTCAGAGTAGCTAAGATCAAAACCTCAGGTGACAGTACATGTTGGAGAGTGTGTCTAGAAAGAGGAACATGCCTGTATTGCTAGTGGGATTGCAAACTGATACAACCACTCTGGAAATCAATCTGAAGATTCCTCAGAAAATTTAAAATAGATCTCCCTGAAGATCCAGTTATACCACTCTTTGCGTGTACCCAAACAGTGCCTCACCATGCCACAGGGGTACATGTCCCACTTTGTTCATAGTAGCCTTTTTTGAGATAGCCAGAAGCTGGAAACAACCCAGATGCCATTCAAGATTCCTTTATACAGCAGAGGACTACCTGGGTCTGGTTCATTCTGAGAAGACGCACCTAACCCTCAGGAGACTGGAGGCCCCGCTATTGGGGAGGTCTGCTGTGGTGGGGGTTAGTGGTGGTGTGGGGACATCCTTGTGGAGACTGGAGTGGGGGGAGGGTGGACTGGGAGTGGGATAAAATCTGGAGTGTAAAGAACAAGATTAAAAAATAAAGAATGGCCCTGATTGACAATTGGCAGATGGCACAGCCTGCAGCCCATGCCTTCCCTGGGCAGGCGTATCTAGTATGGATGGGGAAAATGGTGAAGCAAGCCAATGAGCAGTGGTCTGTGATTTAGTTCCTGCCTCCTAGTTCCTGTCTTGAGTTCCTACTCACCTTCTTTCAGTGATAGACTATAGAATTAATAATTTTTTTTTCTGGAGAGTTCCTCTCTTCCATGGTGTTTATCAAAGCAATAGCAAGGCAAGGCAGGACAGGAAATTAGGTCTGTACTCTACATGTGCTCTGGTAAAGAAGGCACATGACCGACTTCGATTTCCTATTGCCATGTATCAGATGCAGAAATAGTGACACGCTGATGCTTTTTGAAATATCTCATGAGAAAGGTAAAATAAACCTGATGTTAAACTATAGTGAAAAAAAATCTTACCTTGGTTAAGATTTTTGTTAGAATAATTGTATCTTAAGAAATTCTTTTTTTCCCCCCAGATGTATTCTTGTTAAAATAGCAGGGATAGCTCTGATTGCTTAGTAGGTGCTTTAAAAAAAAAGTAGAGATATCTCTGATTGCTTAGTAGGTGCTTTAGTGGTTTTTTTTTCGTATGAGTGGGTTCTAGGTTCGAACTTCTTAGAGAAGGAAACACTTTGAACGACTGAACTTCCATTTCTCCCAGGTACAACTGGGACATAAACCCACCTCCCACATATGCAATGGTGTGGATCATTGGTGGTCCGCAGATTCTCTGGGAGGAAGAAAATATGGCCAGGTCAGCTGAATACATTGCTTCGTCTCAGTCACGATTCTGTTCAGTCAGTTAAGCGATTATAACAAGGTTTGTGAACCAAAGACAACGGGCGCAGATTCCAAATAGGAGATTTAGAGCTACAATATTAGGTCCCCAGGCAGGAGCTCTCGTATCTGCTGCCTTCATTTTAAGACACAAGAGTAGTTTCTGTTTCCCCAAATACTTTATCTTCCTATTGGTATTCAGACAGGGGGAACGCTCATAACAAAAGACTTAGAATTTATGGTGTGGGTGGAAACAATTACTCACCCCTTTAATTGTTTTTAGTAAAATTGTGGTGTGTGTGGTGTGTGTGTGTGTGTGTTTGTGTGTGTGTTTGTGTGTGTGTGTGTGTGTGTCTGTGTGTGTGTGTGTGCATCGATTTTGGATGTCTTCTTCAATCTCTTCTTACACTGCACTGTACCCAGAGTCACCAATTTCATTGGGCTGATGGTCCAGAGAACTTGGGGTTCTCTAGTCTCCTCTCTCTAGGGCTGGGTTCCAGGTTTGCCCCACCGATCCCGCTCATTTTTATGTAGGATCTGAACTGAGGTCTTCATGCTCAAGCGATGAGACTTCCGACAACTGAGCCGCAGCCACAGAACATTTGCTAGGTTTTGCACGTTCGTGAGCGTATTCTAAATCTTTTGCTCACTTGCTGATTTTTTTGGCTGTTAAAATAGCAATAACACTAAGAAATCCATGGAGTGATGTGGAATTGCAAATTGTGAACTGACTTGCTACAAGCCATAAGAGTGAAAATAAAATCTTCAAAGTACAAAGAAAATATAGAGATAATGTACATGTTTATTGATGATGTATTTATTGAGATATATACGTATATGTATGTGTATATGTATGTGAGTTTTCTTTCTAGTTTCTCACCGTCGTTTGCTTGGGGGAAGTAAAAGGGTTATCTGTAGCTATAGGTGATAAGAATGGAGAGTTAAGCATTTGCTGAGCCCTTCTCCACTTTTTTCTCTGTACGTGGGATGAAGTCCTCAAGTCTCAAGCATCCCAGCATTGGAACTGGACGGCCTCTGTTTCAGTCTCTGGAGAAACTGAATTGATTCCTCCTTCTAGTGAACGCTGGAGTTTTGTGTCTGCCTTCAATGCTTCTTAGATTCTAAGGAGCTTTGAAATTCAGGGTTGTTGTTTTTTGTTCTGTTTTGGTTTGGTTTGGTTTGGTTTTCATAGACAAAGAGAGAGCTAGTCAGACAGGCAGGAGGACAGGAGAGAATTGAGGAGACTCCCGGGCCAGTGAGTGGAGCACATGCTTCACAGGCTGTGTAAGGGAACGGCTCAGCTGTGAACTGAAGTGTCCAGGCTTATGTAAGGACAACACAGCAACCATCTGAATTGGATTCAATGTTTAAAGCTGAAAGCAGGCAGGAGAATAGAGAAATATGCTGCCGTTTGCTCTTGCGCCTTGAGAATATTTTCAGCCAGCCTGTTGTTTTCAGACAGAGGCAAAGTCCGTGCGTGGTTCCTGAATTCTAATTTGCTTTCTGCTGTCGTTCTTTTTAAATCCTTACCATAAAAAATCTCCATTCTAAACTGGGACCAAATTCAGAGAAATAAAATATGTGACACTCATTAGCCGTCCCCCGCCCCTTTTTTTCTTTCCTCTCACTTAAGTGGTTCCCAGTCACCAGCTCACATCTAAAGATTCGTGGAGTGTACTTCCTCTGAATAATGATGTCCTGTTTCAAGAGATGCCTCAACTTTGGTTTAAGAGTGGCAAGGAACACCTCCCCTCAGCTTATGGCAATATATTAGCATGGGGAAGAAAGGTCCCGGGCGGGAATGAGCTGCTGGGCCAGTGGCCTCTAAAATATCCTCATCATGAAAGTTAGTTTCAGGGAGAGCTCATTATTAAAAACAAACGGAAGAATTTTTTAAAAATTACATAAGAAGTTAGGGCACTGTCCACAAAGATAGTTTGGCTCTAAATGTGTACAACAAGAGGGGAACAGTGGTAAAGCATCCCTGAGGTGCGTGACTGAAGGCGCTGCCTTCTTTCTCTGTAGCCATGGAGTAAAAGCTGAGGAGTTGTTTTGGGAAGCAAAGCGACTGCAGCCAGAGAGTTTCTCTCAGAGCAGCGACCAAATCCAGCGCGGCTGCCTTAACACTGCACTTCTGGATCCCTGGCTTCTTTCTTCTTTTTTCTCAATCCTCCATGCTTTCTTAGCCCACATGTTTCTGGATCACTCTGGCCCGCTAAGCTAATGCTCACTTAAGTTAGGAGTCAGAGTATTTCTCGGGTGGTAAACACTGCAGATTTCTCTGCAGTTTAGCGCTGTACTGTATTTCTAGCCAGAGAGTGTATCACAATTTTCAGATTTATCCTTAATGCTGTTTAAAGGAATTTTAAAAGGTGTCTACCATTAAACTATATATCAGAGGATGAACTGAAAGCAGCCACATTGCAAACAAAGGAGAACTAATCTCAGAAATGCATTAGTCAAATGAACCACTCTGCAACCTGGAGGCAAGGCTTTCTCTAACCTGTACTCAGACGCCTTTTTAGTCTAGCACCAGGGACTTCTTGAGATTTTTTTTTCTTTACTAAAAGTGACTTTGGCTGGATGGCTAACACGTTCTATCATTGAATTTATTATTTTGAAAAGCTGGAAACCTCCCCCAATCCCTGCTCAGCATCAGCCAAGTGCTTTGATGTTATTCTACGTAAAACAATTACCTCCAATTCAAATCTAATGTCCACACAGGGAAAAAAAACAACAACAATAACAACACCCTCTAGTTTTTAAATCATTCCTCCAGTGTCTGACTACCTCTTCCTAAGATGCCTTGGACACCTAGATCTTGTTTTGCACAATCAGATATCTAAGAAGTGAGCTGGGCATCTCTAAAGCACTTTCCCAGCCTTGCTCAGAGAGGCATCGGTGGCTTGAAAACGTAGCATGTGCTAAGCATTAAGAAGGTGTTTGGCTGGATGCCGTGTGGATACTACCTTAAATATCATGTGTAAGTTCTGGTTCTCAGATGAAGTATAAACAAAAAAACAAAACAAAACAAAACAAAAAAAAAAAAAAAAAAAAAAAAAAAAAGAAAAACGGGTGGCCAAGACACTTGCATGCTTTCCCACTAGAGGTCTCTCTTGTAACAGCTTTCCTTTTGTGGACTCATTAATTATTTTACTCAAAGGAACAATTCCACCTTTTAGACTAGAATGCTGCACTTAACATGTTATGCTAGAGAAAGAGAGGCCGCCGCCTTCGCCTCGCCTCCTCCTTGACGAGTACATATTAAGGTGACTGAATGAATCATTTGGGGTGTTTTATTACACAATGACTACACTTTAGGAATGAGGTTTGAACTTTCACCTGTGTTTCCAAAAGTTTCATAATCTGACCGGTTAGAACAGTTTGCCAAAATAAGTGTTCCTTCTGAACGAGCACTAAATGCCAGGGCTTTGCATTCTCCTAATAATACCCAAGGTACGGCGTCACCTTAGATCCTGTAATTGCAAGGCTGAACTATTTAATGTTCCTTTCTTCCAGTTTTAGGAGTGAAAAAGAGAGCATTTTCCCATTTGTGTAAGAATATTCAGATTTCTTTTTTTGTTTCCAACCTATTCCTCGCACAGACAATAAAGTATTAACTTCAAGATGCTTTATATACTATTATGGGATTCTTTTGGTTTTCGTATATGCAATTTGATGGAAGTACTAATTAGAAACTTCCCTTTTAATCAGAAAAAAAAAATCCCGCAACATTAACTCATTCACAGAGACCAGTATGTTCCCCATTAATTCACAACAGAAGGAATTTAAAATGAAAGTAAGCACAGAAAATTGTAGCGTGTGTTAGTGCAGAATGACACACATTGATGTCTGTCACGAAGCTATTTAAATATTCAGAAAACCCAGACTGCTCAGACATGGGAGGGCAGAGGTAGAAAGAGGGAACGGTGAACTCAAGAGGAGAAACAGTGGGAAGATGTGAATACAAGGGAGCGAAGGAGTGCCTCCCACATAACTTCATCGTTAGACTGGAGGTAAATCTGTCTCCGCGAATGGATACAGTGGCTAAGCAGAGAGTGATGCTGTGTGATGAAAAAGGCCGAGAGTCAACAGGGAAATTTGACAAGCTGCGAAATGTACCACAACCTGGCTAGGAGAGCATGAACCTGTCAGACAACCATTCTGAAAACCGGAAATGGTGTTATAGTGGGAGCAGAAAATACACAATGCTTTATTTACATTCCTGAAGTTCTATTTGGCTAACCCAAGAGTTCACCCAATATCTCTTCTAAGGGCACTAAATGATTAAGAAATTAAGCATACATTTCTATTAATAGCTCTTTAGCGTACCACTTAGTTGTTAAACTAAATCTGCAGACAATCACTTCAACTCTTTTTTGGAGGTTGGTTGCTGACTAAAAATTCTTCTGCTATCAGTGTGGGACTGGATGAATATTTATAAGTCGATGAGATTAAAAGGCACTCATATTTTGCTTTCCAAAGTTATGTTGTCTCCTCTGTTCTTGATAGATACCCAATGGCAGTCCAAGTTGAGGAGGTGGTCTTTATGATGTTTCAGTGGATAGAAGAATCTGGAGATAATCACACTCATGGAAGTTTACAAACAAATACCAGTTTGTTATTTTCGTATTAAAGTCAGGAGTCAATACCATAAGATAAACATTGTCAGTATTCTGCTTGTTGGGAGAAAAGAACCAACTACTTAAATATGAACCAAACAGATATGCAAAAGGCCTTAGCTTGGTAGAATAGTAGCACACAGACACTATTGAAATACACGCATGAAAGACATACTGGAATACACAGTACTTAAGGCTGAGTCTTAAGGACATGCTAGTGGCATTTTATGAATGAACATTTTATTTATTTATTATTTATTTATTTATACAGAAAACTAGCTCATTTTAGTGAAATAGAAAACAAATGCAATCTTTTGTAATGTCAGGCTTTCGGGAAAGTTATTATATTCAGGACAGGTTTTCATCGCTCTATGGACATATTGCCCTTAAAAGAGGACATTTATTTCATGATTCCTTAAAAAAAAACTCATGAGATGGTCTGCACAGCAGTTATTTTTGTTTAGGGAAGATTATTCTAGTTGAGAAGAGGAGAGATTAACCCGATGGATAATCCTATTTGGCCTGACAACAAAATCCATCAAATTCTAGCAAGAAGAGCAGCTGTAAGAAGTGTCTTCTTCCCCTCCTTCCGTAGGCAGCTTGCTGCTGACAGTAGTCTATGGCCAGACCCGGACATTTCAAAGCTGAATTTTGATAGAAGGAGAGCAAAATAGAGCTGCTGTTAAAACAAGCGAGGTGAAAGCTTCCAAAAGACAATAAGAGGAAGAGAGCTAAGCTGACCTTTTCCTTTGAAAGTACCCAGTGCAGTGGCTTCCTGCAATGCCTTTCTGCATCTAGCTACAAGCAGGGTGGCTCATGCTAACATTCTTCCGTGTTCACGTAGTTAATTCTATTGAGACAAAATCCAACACTCTTACGTCATACATCGCTCTTAGGAGAGAAAGGAGTATAGCACTGTTGGACCTTTAAAAGGATGCACTCCACCTTTTGCCTCAGTAACCGTTTGGATAGAATTTGTATTTATTAGTGACTAAGGGGTTGTAAAAGAATGCAACTGAACGGAGGTAGATGGATTCAGACTTCTTGGTAGCCTTGATCACCGGTATTTTTCGTTTTAGTATGTTCTTCGGAGTAAGGGTGGACAATTTAGAAAGTAAATAAGGTTTTTCTCATTTCACCATACCTGATGATTTCCCCTCTATCATTTAATCCTTCTTTTAATTCTCCTCTCCTTCATTATCCTGTGACATTTTGGAAAGTTATTTGCTTAACTTTTTGTGCACATCTTCCATTTTAAATACCGGATGAGTTTCCCGAGGTAAGTAAAACCTCTCACAAGACAATGTAAATACGTTTTAGTGATTTTTAAAGTATGTGTTTCTAAATTCATATCTTTAACTTTTTCGGTCCATGGTTTAAAAAAAAATAGAACAGTTCGGGGATTCCTTTTCTCCCAGTATTAAATTATAGATCATAGAAATCGCTGATCAGAGATGAAAATGTCAAGAATATGGATCAGCGGTGTATTTCCTTCCTATAGAAAGCTTTTCTTGATTGCCAAGGGAGAGGACGCGTTTCATCCTGTGCCGCCATTCAGGTGCCTGTGAGGTTCACGTGACAGACACGGAAGTGGCTTCTTGTTTTCCTTCTGGAAAATTTCAATGTTTTTCTCTGAACATCAAGCTTCTAACAAGTGTTTCTCTTGATGGAGTAATTTACAGCTGGGCGTGAAAGGGAAAAGGTGCTTGTTATCCCGCCTGCACTGCTTAGATCAGAGTGAAGTTGGCAATGGAGAGCAACAGGCGCCCGGTACTGACTCTGACTTGAGTGAACTTAAAAGAAAAATGTGACTCTTTGTTCTTTAAAGGGATTTTTCCGTAATGGACAAAGATTACTCTTCTGAAGCAAATGTTTGAACCATCTTGTTGACAGTTTGGAGGGAACGAAAATGCCACAGAAAACATATAGAAGGGTGTCATTGCTTGACTCTGCGTCCAAAAAAGAGCTAATTCGTTTTCTTACGGCTTTGACATATTTATGTGGATTTTTTTCCCTTTAAAGTACATATGAACAGCCATAAAAACTCTGTCAGGAGTCACCTGATATATCATTTGTATAACTAAATTCTGCTATAGATAAATATGAATAGTAAATCGGAACAAATGCCTTGAGTCCTCGGAGCTGTAGGTCATGCATCAGCTGTCATCATGAGCTGAAACATGTCTACATACTTGAGGGGCATGTTTGCTGTATCTAATCAGAACAATGTGTAATCTGTTAGTGCGCACGAGGTCCTGCCAAGCCCAAATTATTTACAAGTCACATTTTGTGTCCTGGAAAGTTTCATAAATGAAGAGTATTACATCTACCAAAAATAAATACACTGGCTTTACACACTAATGAAAAAAAATCAAAGCACCAGAAAAACATGCACGATGTATTTGATAAATACTATCAAGCACAGGGAATTTGACAGTTCCGTTTTTAATTACAATTTTCATTAAAATCGATTGTTGTAGTATTGTGTTTGCTGATCTTGTTCTGTTAGTTCCCTGGAGATCTAGAGTCAGAAAGGCCCCTTTGTTTCATCTTCTGTTTTCCAAAGCTCAGCTCAGATATGCACAGGCATGAAAGACGAACAACTCACCCACAGAACTGCACATGGGGGAACGCCCGTGACGGTGTCTGTTTCATGTATGTGTGACAAACCAAGCACGCCAAAGTAAACAGACATGTGTGAAATGCCACTGTCCTGCCAACAGGACATAGATGCATTCTTGTAGGACCAGATACACCACAGTCATGCCTAGCATGAGCCTGGAAAACACGTGGTTTATTTCCAACGACCTTGGATTTCTCACGGAAGTCTTTTCTACTTCAGATCTAAGATTCCAGTGTTTGGGTTAATTACAGACCAACAGAATGGCACTTACCTTTTCTGCCTTGTGTTTGGACAATCTCAGTGTCATTAAAATCTTAAGTAAAATAGAACAAAGGTACGTCACTGAAATTTTAGAAAATTTTACTTATCCTGTGCTCCAAAGTGACTCTGTGAGCTACCTACCCCTTGTGGGATTCTGATTCTTCTTAACCTCCTTGGATGGGCATTTGCACAAGAATGTTCTCAATGAAGACAGATAACAAATCTAGGCTTTCATGTGATGAACTTAATTCTCTGTTTTAAAAGTTATCAATAAGTACGCATGCACCGTAAGTATGGCATTTTAAAATGCATCTTTGAAAGAAATCATAATAGCCAATTAGTAGGTAAGCATTCTTATTAAAATTTGAGTCATCACTATTTTCTATAAATGTCTATAAGTAGCTGATGTACTCTGGTACAAAAGCACTATAGCAAACTTTTAGACTCTCTTCTTCTCAGGCACGATAGATTCTCACTAATTCACCATCACCCATTTCTTTCACCATTTTTTGAGAGACAGTGAGGGTCACAGGACAAAGCCAGACAGAAGGGATGGGGATGAGGACATTTCGTCTCCTGAGACACTGATGTTTCTTTAGTAACGGTGAACAGCAGCATTCTCAGGCTAGTGCTTTCTGAAGAGTTCTTGTTAGTAAGTTCTTACTGTTATCATCTACAACTGTCAGTAAATAGATAAATATGAAATTGAATTCATGCTGATGATAAAGTAGAATGTGTCTTTTGAACAAATTAATTTTACAAAGCGTACAGTAAGAAATCATCATATCTTAATATGAAATTATGACATTGATCAAACTTGATATGAAAAGTTAATGCTTCCACGTGACTCCAAAGATTTGTGATTAATTTTTTTTCAAAAAAGTTCTAAAATGTATTTGTAGACAAATAAAGAAAAATTAAATCTGTTCTTCCTTATTTAAAATTAGCTCGTTGAGGTAGATACGGCAATATGAGAGGGCATTGCTCTTTCCAGGAAATTATCTGAGAGACTGCTGTATCTGAAAAGTGTTTCTGATATTGATAAAACTGAGTAATTATAAAGCTGAAGATATTAAATATTATTTAATTTAAAATTTGGGATGATTTTTAATTTTATGATTATTTTTGTTTATATATGGACTATATAATATTCAGATCAGTTTCAGTAAAGATAATGGGTTTATCCAAAAGTTTTCTTAGATTTTTCTTTCATTGAAAAGGGCAAGGTTTAGCTTTTTTATAATTGGTAGTGACAATTCTTAAGTTACAGAGACATACTTCTTGTCTTATGACTGAATGTGTTCCGGCAAAAAAAATTTTTTTCTTATTTCTTTTCCTGAAGTATTATTAATAACTCACATCTTTGCTTACAAGAAAAGGTAATCAGGAAAATAAAAGAAATTAATTAAAAATAAACATATGCATCTTCTAGATACAATATGTCAGTAAAGCTAGAAATATAGACATCAATTTATCATCTATCTATGTATCTATCACCTATCGATCAATTATCTACCTCACAAAGAAAACCACGAATTGTATATTTCAGTTGAAAATCATAATGTAAGTAAAAAAATATAACTTAAGATTAGCACTCTAAGAACCATTATGTAAGTAAGATCTTGTCAGTGTCTAGTTTCAGGTGTTTTTAATGGTCACTCAGACAATGAATTGGTCAATCTGACTAGTCCTTTGTACCAAGAGAAAACTCTTGGGCTTCCCAAGTATTCCTTCAGATTTGAACAATGAAACTAAGGATTAAGAAAAACAACTTTTAAAAGTACTTGTGTTTATGAATACCCCTTTGCCTCCTGACACATGGGGAGAACACCCATCTGTACGTGTGTGAGGAGGTTAGAGGTGGATGTCAGGAATTTTGCTTTATCACGCTTCACCTTACGCCTCTCACTGAACCTGGAGCTCAACATTACATCTAGATCAGTGGTTCTCAACTTTCCTGTGACACCACACAGTTCCTCATATTGAGGTGACTTCCATTTCACCAGAAAATTATTTCATTGTTACTTCATAACTAATTTTCTACTGTTATGAATCGTGATGTAAATGATATGCAGGATATCTGATCTTTGATCCCTGTGAAAGGGTAAGTTTTTTTTACCTTTTCAAGGCAGTTGCAACCCATAGGTTGAGAACAGCTGATCTAGAGAACTGGCCTGGGAGCCTCCTGGGGATCTGCCTCTTTTGCCCCAACACCCTAGCACTGAGTACCAACTGTGACTGACATTTGCATGATACTGGGGATCTGAATCAGATCCAAGTGCTTGTGTCCGAAGGCAATCTTCTCAGCCCTCAGGCATTTTAATTATAAATATGTTTAAATGTAAAATATTTACATTCAAACAAAATTTTCATGCATATGAAGCACCATACAAACATGATATAAATGGCTAAAAGTAGAGTCACTGCATTTCGTGCTATTTTTCTGGGCCTTTCAGGATGGAACTGTAAGTCCATGGTGGTACACTGTGGGTAGTAGTTCCTACCACCTCACACCAATCAGAATGGCTAAGATCAAAAACTCCGGCGACAGCAGATGCTGGCAAGGATGTGGAGAAAGAGGAACACTCTTCCATTGTTGGTGGGATTGCAAACTAGTACAACCATTCTGGAAATCAGTCTGGAGGTTCCTCAGAAAATTGGACATTGGACTACCTCCTCAGGTATACCACTATACCCAGCTATACCACTCCTAGGCATATACCCAAAAGATGCCCCAACATACAACAAAGAGACATGGTCCACTATGTTCATAGCAGCCTTATTTATAATAGCCAGAAGCTGGAAAGAACCAAGATGCCCTTCAATAGAGGAATGGATACAGAAAATGTGGTACATCTACACAATGGAATATTACTCAGCTATCAAAAACAATGACTTCATGAAATTCATAGGCAAATGGATGGAACTGGAAAATATCATCCTGAGTGAGGTAACCCAATCACAGAAAAACACACATGTACTCATTGATAAGTGGATATTAGCCCAAATGCTCGAATTACCCTAAATGAACAGAAAAAAAGAAACTCGAGAAGGACGACCAAAATTCGAATGCTTCACTCCTTCTTTAAAAAGGAAACAAGAATACCCTTGGGAGGGAAAAGGGAGGCAAATAGTTTAGAACAGAGGCTGAAGGAATGCCCATTCAGAGCCTGACCCACATGTGGCCCATACATATACAGCCACCAAACTAGATAAGATGGATGAAGCAAAGGAGTACAGGCTGACAGGAACCGGATGGATGTAGATCTCTCCTAAGAGACACAGACAGAATACAGCAAATACATAGGCGAATGCCAGCAGCAAACCACTGAACTGAGAATGGGACTCCCGTTGAAGGAATCAGAGAAGGGACTGAAAGAGCTGAAGGGGCTTGAGACCCCATATGAACAACAATGCCAACCAACCAGAGCTTCCAGGGACTAAGCCACTGACCCTGGGCTCCAACCTCATAGGTAGCAATGAATAGCCTAGTAAGGACACCAGTGGAAGGGGAAGCCCTTGGTCCTGCCAAGACTGAATCCCCAGTGAACGGGATTGTTGGGGGGAGGGTGGTAATGGGGGGAGAATGGGGAGGGGAACACCCATATAGAAGGAGAGGGGTAGGGGTTAGGGGGATGTTGGCCTGGAAACTGGGAAAGGTAATAACAATTGAAATTTAAATAAGAAATACCCAATTTAATAAAGATGGAGAAAAAAAAAAGAAAGTCATCATACAGAATAGGAGAAGGTCTACACTCTCAGGTGAAAAGCTAGAAAGTTTACAAAAAGTTCTGGACCTCAGCACAAAGAGTGGCATCAGACATCATTCCTGGGACTTTGACATATAAGGTTCCTTTTCATAAACATGAAAATTGGCTCTCAGAAAGATGAGTGGCTTTTCCAAAGCCAAACACCACTTTAACAAAAGTAGAACCCAAATTAGAGGTTTAGATAATTTGGACTAGTGCTCTATTCTCTTAACAGCATGGCCTCATGTGCATGAGGGTATATATTTGTACTGTCCAGTAATCCATCCATTTAAATATACACATATTTTAAATCTGCATTAAAATAATTTAACTGCACTTTTAAAAGTTTTTGTTTATGTGTGTGTCTGTATGAGTATATGCAAATGCGTTAGCAGAGGAGATCATGGATCCCCGAAGTGACAGTCACGGACTGCCCAGTGTGGATGCTGGGAAGTGAACTTGGGCATTATCTGTGTAGCCTATAAAAGGAATGAGAAATAGTTGACTCCTTGCATGAAGGGAAATAACTCTAATAATAATAAAACAGGCTTGCAAAATTTCTGTCAGGAGTGAAAGCACGCTTTTAAACATAGCCCCATGGCTCTAGAATTCACTCATAGGAGAAAAAACAAACAAACAAACAAACAAACAAACCAAAAAACCAAACCAAACCAAACAAACAAAAAAAAACCAACCAAACAAACAAACAAACAAAAAAAAAACAAAGCAAAAAAAACAGAAAACAAAATGAAGAAATCAAAACCAGAAGAAAACAGGGTGCTGGACAGATTTCCTCAACAAAGTAAGAGAACAGGCTTCTCCTCCAGAGAGCCTGCTTTTTTTTTTCTCCATCTTTATTAAATTTGGTATTTCTTATTTACATTTCAAATGTTATTCTCTTTCCCGGTTTCCAGGTCAACATCCCCCTAACCCCTCCACCTCCCATTCTATATGGGTGTTCCCCTCCCCATCCTCCCCCCATTACCGCCCTCCCCACAACAATCACGTTCACAGGGGGTTCAGTCTTAGCAGGACCCAGGGCTTCCCCTTCCACTGGTGCTCTTACTAGGATATTCATTGCTACCTATGAGGTCAGAGTCCAGGGTCAGTCCATGTATAGTCTTTGGGTAATGGCTTAGTCCCTGGAAGTTCTGGTTGCTTGGCATTGTTGTACATATGGGGTCTCGAGCCCCTTCAAGCTCTTCCAGTTCTTTCTCTGATTCCTTCAATGGGGGTCCTATTCTCAGTTCAGTGGTTTGCTGCTGGCATTCGCCTCTGTATTTGCTGTATTCTGGGTGTGTCTCTCAGGAGCGATCTACATCCGGCTCCTGTCAGCCTGCACTTCTTTGCTTCATCCATCTTGTCTAGTTGGGTGGCTGTATATGTATGGGCCGCATGTGGGGCAGGCTCTGACTGGGCGTTCCTTCAGTCTCTGGACAACCTGCTTTTTTGATGCCTAGCACCTACATGGCAGCTAAAAACCATCTATAACTCCAGTTCCATAGCAGCCAATACCGTCTTCTGGCGTCTGCAGGCACCACACACATACAATGTACAAATTCACATGCACGTAAGACACTCACGTACCAGAGGCTGCTGCACTGCTCTAAAATGAGACTTCCTTGATTCCATCAGACTCGTGCTGTTTAAAGTTGCCAACCCAGAGTTAACAAGGCAGCCGTGTGTGGTTGCATCCCTGTGTATTTGGAGACGCTCATGAAAACCTTTGTGGGCCAAGGAGCTGACTGAGCTGGTAGAGGCTTCTTCTAAGGAACCTGCCATCACATCCTTGGGAACTAACTTATGGGAGCAAAGCAATTCCCATAAGCTGTCCTCTTATTCTGTATACCAATATACATGCACATAAAATGAATTTTATAATGGAATAAAACTTTAAACATCACTCAACATTTCAAAAGAGACCTGAAGAATGCCTCAAAATGTTTTGTATGAAATTAAAAATAAAAAAAAAAAAACTGCTGAGTGTGAAGACTACTGAAACATTAGAGCACAAAACACGCCCGTCCCCTAAAAGTGGTTGCTTTTCTCCAATGTGTCTCTAGAGAATTCAGAGTTTCTCTTCTACCATGTCTGTGCATGTAGGGTCTTGGTTTCCATTATTTGTTTTCATATCCATTTGTCATGGAGATGTTAGAAAACAACCCGTTTCTTACAGAGAATGCTGTTATAGTTCATAGTGATTGAAGTTCAATCTAATCTGCTTCTGATAAGACAGTTTTAAACAGATCTCCTGTCACCAAAACGTGAGGCTTCATTTCATATGTGACTTCTGAAATGGCTCTGGTACCCAAGAGCCAGAGATGGCTTCACTCCTTTTTCTCTTCAGTTAACCCCACAGGGATTCTCCCAGGATCCCAGAACCCACAGGTTATAATGCAAACCCCGTCAGTTTCTTTAATACACTGTTCCGAAGAAGAAGCTGCATACTTTGCCTTCTCTAATAATCAGGGTGTGATGAAGTTACTGTTCATTAAGGCATTAATATTTTGAGAAATAAAATGTTTAACTCTCATCTCATGTACTGTCTCTTAAAGGTTACTCACTTTTCCACGGAGTTTGAAGGGAGGCTTTTTTCTACCAGATACTTTTTTTTTTCTTGAAACTAAATTCTTTTACTAACTACATATTTTTATCATTAAAACTCTTTCTGTACCAGGTGTACCTTGTAATAATGGTGTTCTCATTATGTGGTCTATGTGTAAAGGTTAACTTATTATTTAACTCACCTTGACATATTATAAGCACCCAAAGGAGAGGAAATGCAGTTTCGATAGTTAATGGATATCAGACTTTGTTGAAAGGCAACCATCGTGTGTAAGGAGTGAATGAAAGTGTGTTCCATCTGTAAACCAACCAGTTAAAAACAGTTAATACCCAAACAGTACTTGTGTAAATGTAATGAAACTGCCTACGAAAGAAGTTGAACGACAGACAAGTCAAGGTCTAAAGTGCTATTCAGAAAAATAGATATGACCTGGTGTAAGTCAAATGGCTCTATGCCCTGTTAGATAAGATGTCTGGCTGCGTGTTTTATTACTTTCTTAGGAGAATTAAGGGGACATCTTAGGTAACACTTTGCAGTGGGCTTGATACATTTCCCTTGGATGACAGGTATCCATCCAGCGAGTACCATCAACTGTCCACAGTGAGTATAGATGGTTATTTGTTTTAAACTAATAAACTTATTTTCATGTCTAAAAGTCCAAAGTGAGAAAATAAATCATTTCAATGTTCTGCTTGCACAAGAGTTTTGGTCTCTCTTTACTTTTTTCAAATCTTCTGGGGATATTATTTTTTTAAAACATGAGCAATATTTATTAAAACAATAAATATTTTGGAAGGAGTGATTATAAGTGATGAGATTTTGTGGCATTCTATGAAGATTTCAGGATGGATTAGACATCTTGGAATTACCAACAAACCTCTTGAAGCTAAGCTAGTGGAACATTCAGAGCAAACCTTAAAGCTTTGGAAAACTGAATATGCTGGCCTAAAAAAATTTATATTTAAAAACACCCTTTTAATAACAGTCACAGGATTCATCACAAAGAAGTTTAAAATATATAAATTTGAATGAATCTAAAGTAGAAATCCCTGAAATGGAAGCAAATCAGCAATAACAGTAAGATAAATTTATAAGCTTTATTCCACACTGTCTTATGTATGAAAATGTCTAATGTACATTCTGTACAGTGCAGTGGTATAGCATTTAATGGTAAATCTCTGACAATATATTAGTATAAAAATGTCTAATGTACATTCTGTACAGTGCAGTGGTATAGCATTTAATGGTAAATCTCTGACAATATATTAGGTACACATATGCACAGATATCAGTAAAACTAACTGTTCAGGTAATTAAAATAATATACATATTATTTAATGTTTAAAAATTTCAAAAAACAATACCAATATTGCAAACTTAATTGTACCAGTCAGGCTAATGCACACAGGAATGAAATATATCAGATTATAATGTAACACATGATGAAATAATGAGAAGAAAATTATATTAGAAAATGATGTTATTGGATTGTTACTTAAATTCACAGGAGTTGGTGAAATGAATCAAAAATGAAATCTACCAAACTACATAAAAATATTTTTCCTCTCTTTTCTTACATTTTTAAAGGTAAAATATTCTACATAAAGTAATAATGTTTCATCCATTTATAATAGACATAAATGTAAATTTTATAATAAAAATGTGGAAAAAGTTGTTAGAGTGGTAAACTTTCTATATTGCATTGATATTAAATTTTATAATTAAGATAAAAGCCTAACTTAAATATATATTGAAAATTAAACCAATATGAAATGCAAATACATGGAGGTAAAGTTTTCTAAATGGATTAAATGATTGAAAAAAAGCATTATTCCATTAATTCAAAAGGTAATGGAAAATGAAACAGAATAAACAGATAATAAAATAGACAGACAATCCTAAGACACAAATAATTGTGAAATAGATATCAAAAAATATAATGTTAAGTGAAATTCAACCATACAGATAACACTAATATTAATAATTGTTAATGGATTAAACTATTTGAGATCAAAAGGAAAACATATAATGTTAAAACAATCTAGTTCACTGGGGTGAATAAAAAGAAAGGGTCAGTCCATCTTAGTCTTTGGGTGGTATACCCAACCTTCTACTGTTACACTGGACACTTTCTTAAAACAGATATTCTCAGCAGTGGTTTGCTGCTGTTATCTGTATTTGCTGTATTCCATCTCTCAGGTGGATTGTAAGTTCATCCATCTTGTCTAATGAGGATATATATCTTTCTGTTTAATCTTTGGCAACTTGTTATAAAGAGAGTTAAATTTTGGCTGGATCAATATCAATTCAAGCATTTAATAAAACAATCAAAACCATGTTACCAAAAAGTAAATTCGACATTGTTTTAATCTTCAAAGTATCAATCTATCAGGAAGATAGCAATAATTATTGATATATGAACAACATATAGCTGGATCCTCAAGTTTACACTGGATATATGAAAGGGAAGAAATCTGATGGGAATATATATCTTTTGGACAACTGGAGGGGCTTCTAAAACAATAAAACACAGTTCTAAATACATTGTTTTTAATCTTCAAGCCTCTATCAGTACTCATTATTGTTTCAACATAAGTCAAAGATAGAAAGGAAGACTGAGTGGATGGGGGTTCAACAAATATGATAATCAGGCAAAAGACCAAAAACTATAAAAAAAACAACAGTGGAAGCCAGTAGTAAAATGTACATAATCTTACATATACTTAACAATATCAAAAATAGATAGTGTGGAGGTCCACAAGCACCAATTTATGTAAAATAACAGAATTCACAAAACGGTATGTTTTGGGAATGTAAAGCCATTAGGTTAGAGATCTATCACAGAAAGAAAACTTCACAAATGTGAGAATAAGAAACATTTAAGCAATCAATGGGCCAGAGAAGAAAACAAAGAACCTTAAGAAACAGTTGGAAATAAATGTGAAGAAAACCAGTGAAGCCAAACAGAAGATGCAGCTAACACCCCATATAAGAAGAAATGTAAAATGGAATATGCCTATATTAAAGATAAAATATCTCAAGTCCTAAATATCACTGCCCAATTTAAGTTGAATGCTGACGGTTGTACAACTCAGTAACTATAATGAAAAGCATTGAATTGTATACTCAAAGTAGTCAAACTTTACGGGATGGGAATTATGTGTCAATAAATCTGGTCAAAATAAATCAGGTCTGTTTTCCCTTTGGTAATCAGTGACAGTTATTATATATCTTTCTTTAAAATTACATTATTATATTTAATGTGTAAAAAATATATAATAATCTATTATACCATTATATACTAATATAAATAAAACCACGCATTATAGATCTGTTTTTCTATAATTGTACTTTTGAATTGTTTTAATTGTACATATGTGGTAGAAAATTTGAAATAAGTATTTAGCCACAATTTTATCTTCTAACCATGTTTGAATTTTCATTCCTTGATATAAATGTATTACATGGAAACTCACTATAGATGTTAGGGTTTTTATTAATTCTGCCAAATCACATTTAAACCTTGCTCTTCTTAGAAATAATGCTTAGGGTCTAGATTAGGTTATGGTTAAGACTATCACAAGAATCATCAGAATATAGGTATTTAAATCGATGTATCAGACTCTTTATTTACACATTATGGAATGGCAATTTTACAATCTTAGTTTTAAAATATTTAGTAAAGAATGTTTTCATTTTAAAATTTCTAGTATGTAAATTATACATGTGCAGAACACATGACCTCTCAAGTACATTTTGTATCCTTTGACTACTGGATTTGAATTTGATTTTTATTTGTGAAAAATGCTAATGGTATATACAAGGTACTATTTCAATTTTCAAATTGTTTTCCTTCCTATCCAGAAATACATTTTATTTCATTTGTTCAAATCTTTTAAAACAAAATTTATTAAATCTCAAAAGATGTTGTATTTTCATTACTTTATCAAAACTGAATATACTTTTAAAATAAATATATTTAGTATGATTTTAATTTTCATAATAGGATGTCTCTCATCACAAAATAATACATTTATCATATAAAATAAAAATAAATAACCATAATTTGAAAACTACGTAATAAAATTTGTGAAGAATATGTTTTGACACATCATTGTATTAGATTTTTTATTAATAAAGATTATTAGCATATACTTTTTATAATGTGATATGTTAAAGTTTGACTGTGTTGTTTTGGATCAATTAATATAGCTTTAAAATTTGTTACCAATTTGTGAAAATCATTAAAACCCCAGGCATAGAACTCTATATCAATATATTTAGAGTTGTTTTTTTTTGTTTTTTTTAATGTTTTCAAATTTTTATTTACCTCAATTTCTTTATGACTTTTAACACTTTCTTTTCTTGGAAAGGACTTAATTAAGTATTTCTACCTTTTAAGGTAGGGGTTACGTCTTGTGTTATTTTGTGGTTAGTTTTTTTCTGCCCTGCAGGTTTGCATTTAGACTTCCCTAACTTTCATTGTCTCATCTGTTTTGATAAAATAAACAGATTTTAAGTATGTATACTATTTCTAAAGCCAAATGTCGATATCATTTTTTCATTTATGTACTTAATTTATGAGGAATTTTTGTTTCCTTTATCTCTTTAATTCTTCTGTTTTCCTTGGTTTTCTTACAATTTCTTGTTTGGTTTTATCTAAAACAACTTTTTGTTTTATTTACATAATAAAGCTCACCCTGGGATGGTGGTGCCTACCTTTAATCCTAGCACTTGGGAGGAGGAAGCAGGCAGATCTGAGCCTTTGAAGTCAGCCTGGTCTACAGAATGAGTTCTAGAACAGCCAAGGCTACACAGAGAAACCCTATCTTGAAAAAACAAAAATTAGTAGATGGATGGATAGATAGATAGATAGATAGATAGATAGATAGATAGATAGATAGATAAGTAAGCTGTAAGAGAGAAATTTGCTGGTCATCTGGAGATGAAGAATCAGCCCTAGTTAAGAAGAGAATGGCATCATTGTGAAATCTTCAGGGACTACTTTCCTAAGGTACGGAAGCTGTAGTTTAGAAGACTACGTGTCATGCTGGCAGTTGAAATCGGTAGTGCAAGGGTTTCCCCAGCTGTAACTGATCTTGAAGGCGTAAACAAGTCATGGAAGGTAAGCTGTGAAAACCCTGAAATTGAAGCAGTGTTAAAGAGTAACTGAGGCTTGGCACCATGGGACAGGGTCCAACAAGCAGAAAAAGAAGCGATTGGTGAGATTCAGTCATTGTGGAGATGCCAGTACCACAGGGTGACTACCAAGGACATGAGGGAAGTGGAGCGGATCTGGACCTAGGAACCAAGCTAAGTGAGCTGCTGCTGGTTATTCAGGCTCTGTGGAGGATCCGGAATATCATGAGTCTCCAGAGTCTGAGCTTTTTATGCTTTAAACTTTGATTCCAGTTTAATTGACTGCACCTTGGCTCTGCACCTTTGCACATCTTGGAATAAGGAAGCATTTAGCTTTTTTTTTTTCTTTTAAGAGAGAGAGACTTTGGAATTCTACAGAGACTTTGGAAAAAGAGAAAAATATGGATATTTTAGAAACTTTCGATATTTTAGAGAGGCTTAGAACATTGAAATAGACCATGGAAGTTTTAAAGAAACCAAATTTTAACAATGTTGGGGCTTTTACAAAGCTAGGCTATATAATGTGATATCAAGACTAATGATACTTGGGGACAAGAAAGGCAAGGTTATCATTTATCATCCAATGTGTGTGTGTGCGTGCGCAACGCGTGTATGTGACAAAATGGCAGTGGATCAATTATATTGATTGATTTCATCAACCTGACATGACACATGGACATTTCTGGGAAGAAAAAGAAAATCTTACTGGAAAAAAAATGCCTCCATAAGACTGCCCTGTAGGTTAGTTTGCAGGGTATTGTCATGATCGACATGTCATAATTGACATAGGAGGGCAAAGGCCATTGTGGACAGTGCCACCCCAGGTGGTGGTGAAGGTTGCTATAAGAAAACAGATTGAGCAAGCCATGAGCAGAATTCTTCCAGTCCGTATATGCTTCAATTCCTGCAGCCAGGGTCCTGCCTTGAGTTCCTGTTCTGCCTTTATTTAGTGGCAGAATGTTGCCTGGAAGGATAAGATAGAGTAAATTCTTTTCTTCTCAAGTTGCTTTAAGTCATGATGTCTTATCACAGTAATATAAACCCTTAACCAAGATACCAGCATAAGCTAAAATTGACGTTAACCTGCAAATGCCTTAGCAGATCACCCGGAGGTCTTATGAAGCAAAGCATAGCTGAGATTTTAGTAATAATGTTCTTCAACATTCTATATAACCTGATGGCCATCATGGATAATATTTTCTCTAGGATGAGAAAACTCTTTTCATATGAACTACGTCAATGGCGGAGTCCGGAATCTTGTTCTCACTTCTACAAGTCAGAAATCGTTCTAACCGAAATCTAAACATGATATCAGCCTCAAATCAATAATATATGTTGTAATCTGTTTACGAAAATAGATGCCAAGTATCCTACCAGATTGATCTCTGCTTACGAAACAGCGAGAGAAAAGTTTATATCTCTATCTATAGTTGGCAGTAAAAATAGAAAAATCTCTTCTTTACTTTTCCATCGCTCTGAAAACAGCCGCAACATCAGAGTATTCCCGAACAGCAGACCATGTTCATATTCAGGATTTTACTGGACTCTGGAAATTAACTACGTTGGGTTTTCTTTTGTTCTGTTTTATTTTGTGTTCTGTTTGTTGTCTTTCTAGTGTCTTTGATGCTGGGAGGTTTTCTAGATAACTTTTCATGGACAGTGGGTGCAGAGAGTCTGTTACCTGCATGGATTTATGAGCTCTTTTGTGAACTTGGTGTACAACCTTCTTAACAATCTTAATTGAGAGCAATAGAGCAGCGAAGTGCTTCTAACCATAAAGCACCTTCAATCACCATGAGTTAGAAACTAGGGATGGAGAGATGGGTCAGTGGTTAAGAGCACTGACTGTTCTTCCAGAGGTCCTGAGTTCAATTCCCAGCAACCACATGGTGGCTCATAACCATCTTTAATGAGGATCTGATGCCTTCTTCTGGTGTGCATGAAGACAGCAACAGTGTATTCACACAAATGAAATAAATAACTCTAAAAAAAACAACAACAACAACAACAACAAAAAAAACAACCCTCCCCCCCAGAAATACAAGTTCATAATGTCTTTAGCATATTTCTCTTTATATCCTATTGGTATCTTGTCATGGTAACCTTTAACTTATAAAGAAAAGTTACACAAATACTACACACACACACACACACACACACACACACACACACACACACACAGCTACAACCTGTGAAGCTTGGAGCATGGAACCCTGGCTAGGGGTAGGAAGGAAATGAACAAACACAAAACAGAAAACAAAACAACAACAACAAACAGAGACATGGGCACATATATAGTAAAACTGAGATCCAGTGGCGGTGTTGCTCCAAGGGAGGATATCTACCACCAGAACTTGATCATGTGTATGAGATAAGACAGAGGAGGAGGATTTAGATATTTTCAGGGGGCAGCAGCCTCTGTAGAGAAGATACACTCTGCTTGTAAGTATCTAGGAAGAGGAAACTGCCTTTGTCAAGTTTGGGCCACATTGATCAGTCATTCATAAGTACACATACTTGGACACTGAGCGAACCTTTGCTGGCCTCCTTGAGCCCAGCCCATACGGGGAAACAGATTTGACAATATTTCATGGGTCTGAGGCCTTAGGTTCCTCCCCATGGACATGCCCCATACACTCAGGACTTTATTCATTCACAGATTCCTCTGCTATATTCAATTGTTTTCTCACTTTGATACATTTTAATTTATGGAAAAAATTATAAAGTAAACTAACACACACACACACACACAAATACCTTTGTAAAGTAACAGGAGAAAAGATGAGGAAAAGTTTTTAACAGATTAGAAGTTCATAAAGAAAACTCTACATCTATTTTAGTAATTATTTCTGTAGTTGATCATAATTTCATAATTATTATTTACATTTCTAACTATCATAAACCCTTCCAATTCTCTTTTCTGAACACAGGTTACTCAACCAGCCAGGAATTTTACAGAGGAAAGTGGTTCAACCTTATCTGAGTCTTTGGTTTTTTGTCTGCAATTCTGTGGTGTTCTGCAATTAGTGTTGGAAAAGCCAAGATAGGCTCCAGATTAGTACCTAAGTTATAGATGTGTTTCTCCTGACCCAGTGTGATGGAGGTCAATCTATTTCCTGTTAATAACCTACAACAATTCCCCAATAACCCAACACCTTCCCTTATGTGTAATGGTTCAGTGTCATGAGTAATGTATGTTTGAAAGAGTAGCCTAAGATCCAGGTCAAAGATTTCTTGCCATGTTGGTAGTGGAAGCATCTGACTCAGGGTGGTTACCATGCCTTCTTAATTTGTAGAGGGATAGTGACAGAAGTAAAAAGCAAAATTACCTTGATAGGGTTATTACACATACAGCACAACATTTGGGTGCTTAAACCATGCATCATCCAACATGTACCATTTTAGTGAAGATATGGATTGATCATTTTCAGTTGGATAGCCTGTCTTTATGAAGAGTCTGGTTTCTTACGTACATTTTAAAGATAGTAAATTCCTTATATGGCAGTCCATTTTCTTACCTTTTTCTTACATAAAATAAATTTTACAATCAGTCAGAAGTTGTATTGTGTGATAATACCATGACTAAAAATAAACATTGTAGTAAATCAAGTAATACTGCTTTGCGTAGTAGGAAGCCACAGAAAATTTATTCCACAAATATTCATTGAGGACAATACAGTCACTTCCCAAGTGGGACAAGGGAGTGAGTTGGATCAATCTCCTTTGAACTGCTGTGGGCAACTTGACACCGTTGCTGTCAGTTCTGTGTGTCCAAAACATCAATGGAAATTCATTCTTTCCTTTGATGATGGTGATGCTTTAAGTCACTGATTGTCACGACAGGTGTATTTTCTAATGCTAATACCAACTCAACCAATTCAATTCAGGAAAACAGCCATGTACTCCTGTATCTATTCTATTATTGTTTCCTATACTATTAGAGTGAACCAACCACAGTACTAATTAGAGACTGAATTAGCAAACCAATGAAGGGACTCTGGAACTGTTAGATGGACTGAGAAAATGGTGTATGTATGTATATATTCTATGTGGATGTATTATGTAACCTGCCTCTCAACATCCAGCTATATTTTATCGAACATTAACTAATTCTGCTCCCAAGAAAATAAACGTGTCTCCTCTGGCATGCCTGCAACAGATGGGAGGCAAATGCTACTATGTCTCTCAGACTCATTTAAGCAGCCATAGAATTATGAAGCCTAGGTAATCTTTGAAGTGCAAGCTGCAGACATTTAGGAAATGTTTTTCAGATTTTGACCTGAATACACAATGAGGAGACACAGTGAAGTCCATGTCAGACTCCCATCCTCAGCTCTATTCCACGTGCAGAGGAGTTTTCTCTTCAGCTGAATTTGTTCATTCACTTCACAACACTGGCCAGTGTCTACCAAGCATCTCATGGTTCTGCAAGACTGTCATCTGGACTGTATTGCTATAGTAGCCTTTGCTCCTAGTAGCCAACCCGCTAATACTTGGTTTTATTGGAGTTTCGATAGACCTGAAGAGATGCTGTTACTCATTTATTTCTACCTTCTCCGTGCTCCACTATGTTCGTAGCAGCCTCATTTATAATAGCCAGAAGCTGGAAAGAACCCAGATGTCCTTCAACAGAAGAATGGATGCAAAAAATTGTGGTACATTTACACAATGGAGCTACTCAGCTATTAAAAACAATGGCTACATGAAATTCTTAGGCTAATGGATGGAACTAGAAAATATTATCCTGAGTGAGGTAACCCAGTCACAGAAGAACACACATGGTATACACTTACTAGTAAGTGGATATTAGCCCAAAAGCTCAGAACAACCAAGATACAATTCATAGACCATATGAAGCTCAAGAAGAAGGAAAACCAAAATGTGGATACTTCAGTCCTTCTTAGAAGGGGGAACAAAATACTCACAGGAGGAGATACAGGGACAAAGAGTGAAGCAAGGACTGAAGGAAAGGCCATCCAGAGACTGCCTACCTGGGAATCCATCTCATATGCAGCCACCAAACCTAGGCACCATTGCTGATGCCAAGAAGTGCATGCTGACAGGCGCCTGATATAGCTGTCTCCTGAGAGGCTCAGCCAGAGTCTGATGGATACAGATGGAACCTTGCAGATAACCATCAGTTTGAGCACGGGACCCCAATGGAGGGGTTAGAGAAAGGACAGAGGAGCTGAAGGGTTTGCAACCTCATAGGAAGAACAAAAATATCAACCAACCAGACACCCCAGAGCTCCTGGGGAGTAAACCACCAACCAAAGAGTACACATGGAGGAACCCATGGCTCCAGCCACATATGTAGCAGAGGATGGCATTGTCTAGCATCCCTTGGTCCTGTGAAGGCTCGTTTCCCAGTGTAGGGGAATGCCAAGGTATTGAGGTGGGAGTGGGAGCATCTTCAGAAGCTGGGGGAGGGGTCATGGGAGAGGGGGAAGGAGATAACATTTGAAATGTAAATACATAAAATATCCAGTAAAAATAACTTAATTAATTTAAAAAAAGAAAAAGAAGAAATACAATTCCTAATGAGCGCTGACTTTAATATTCGAGAATCGCTTTGCATTCTCAGGTTGATGTTTTGTTTCTTCATTTGATTCTGAAAGAAACATCATAGCCTGGAAATTTGTGTAGAAACACAGCTCTTTTTTGTTTTTTAGGTCTGCACATTATTTCCTCAATTGGTTTCCCTTTTTGAATTGGGATGTTCAGCTGCAAGAGTAGCGAATGCCAGCTTACATTAAGCATGTGGAAGCCTAGCTTTTCCAGAGAAGCAATGGGCAGGTTCAAGGGTCAACTGCAGAGCTTGACTGGCAAAGGAAACCATTCACTGAGCAGTTGCTTCTCGGTCTGGAAAAACTTATTTTTTTAGGAGCAGGATAGAATGCTCAGGACTCTGCCCCATCTTTATGACGGAGATGTTATCATGACTCTTTCTGCTATGCCTTATCATTAAAGACTTCTGTCTAAGGGGGAACAGATGAAATGCTGAACAACAAATTCCATTTTAATTTAAAATTAATGATAAATAACTTCAAGTTCACATACTTAAAAATATGCAGCAATGATAGTGAAGCAAATTTTTGTTATTTATTTCAAATATAAATGTGTGGTATCTGGTATTCACTGAGACACGAGGCAAGGCAGTGCCCCACAGTCTGTGGGGGCCTTTATGCAAAGCCAATAATCCAATATGGAAGATGCTGCTGCTGAATTTACCCAGCAATTTATCTTCTAATCTAGAGGGACCTTAGTACTGACAACCTGCAGTAAGCACTGAGGAAAGCAATAGTACATAATATATACTATTAGTTATTAGTATTAGCTGTTAGTCATTGATTCTGCTCAGAAAAGTAGGAACGTGCTGGCCACTCCCCCAAAGCACTGATTACAAGTATTCTTTATCTGAACTGTGAAGGGAATATTAAAGGGGGCAGTTCATAGATTTGAAAGGAGAAAAGATGTAATTATCTTATAATCTCAATAAATAAAAAAATTATTTAAGGACGTTATAGATCATAAAAGAGAAACAAGTAATACTAAACTTCAATTCGCCATTTTCCCCAAGATGAGTCTTGCCCCTCCTTCATGTTGATGCTCAAATTAAAAAGGCGTGAATGGTTCTCCTGTCCTTTTTGTGATTACCCCAGAATCTAAACCACTGTCTCTGAGGAGAATGTCGAACTTGTCATTTCATCTGCACTAAATCTAGCAGAAATCTTTGGCTATTTCTGATAATGGAAATGATAACCCTTGACTGGTCTTTTAACTGATGCAGATTTGGTGTCTATTTTTATATTCCTCTGGTCATTTCAGAAGGTATGAAACAGGATGAAAATTAGACCCCTGGACTCAAATTATCAGCTTTCTCAGTTTTGCGAGCAGAAGAAGAACCTTCATTTCATTTTAATCACTTGACGGTATTGACGGTTAATAACTGGCGTGCCACTTAAAATTCAGAGGGACAACAGTGGAGAAAAGATAGTTCAGCATGATCATAGCTGACTTGCTCACATCCCTGTTGTTTATAAATGTGAGCTCAAATCTCCTCACTAGCTCTTTACATGTTAATAGATGAAATTTCCTTTCTATAGTTAATGTAATACAGAACTAATCCGTATGCAATGATTCTAGCCTAGGACTCTTTCCAGGCCTCTGGAGTTATTTATATGCAATTTTCAAACAGAGGTGATCTTTGCTACATGCACTAATAATATTTACATTTTTAAATGGAACACAGACTGAAAGTTGAGGTGGAGGGTTATGAGGTCAAAGAAACACAGAGATTAGATCTTTAACTAAAACAGACTGTTACATATTGAAAATATCGATATCATATTATTGAAAATTTTGTGTTCCCATTGGAGACCCAGCTGCCTAGCAGAAGTAAAATTTCCTTTTTTTAAAAGAACAACTGTGTTTGTCAACAGCTATTAAGTAGACAATATGGAGATCAGTATCTACTAGGACAAAAAATACATCTGGATAGCGTCCAACAGAGAAGTGTAAAATATTGGCTAAAGGGGAATGAGGGAAATGTGTAGTTATAATTAATCCATCAGAAAATGGCTTAAGAATAAGCAACAGAAAAGCAAATGCAAAACCATAGTTAATGAAACCAATATTACAAGGTGAAAATTCAGTGTTCGCAGTAAAGCTAAATAAATAATAAAATATGAAGGTGATGTCAATGACGTTGCACACAACACTCGATAGCTTAAAAATCCAAAGCAGACAAACATCATGGAACCAATTCAGAAGCAAAGGAAGCTCTGCTAGCAAAATGCAGGGCAACGGAGAATGGTCCTCCTACTGAGGTGTCTGAGGTGTCTGAGGTGTCTCCCCTCCAGGGAAGGGTGGAGTTGTAGGAAAGCGCAATGGGCAAACCTGTTAGCTAGAATGGCTCTTATTGTTATTTCACAGTAAAGTAAGACACACATGGGTCTGTGCAATCACTGATTCTTTCTGCTCTCCACCTGGTCTTTTGTAGAGATGAGTGACCCTATCTGTGTCTACAGGGGCAAGTTTGCTACAGTATGGCTCAAATGGAACAAACCGGGTGTTGCACTAAGCCATTTGAGATAGGATTTTCTGTTTGCTGTACATGTTGGCTTTACTTGCCAAGTCTAGTGCCTGGTTTTATGAGAATCTCTCTCTGTGTCTGTCTGTCTGTCTGTCTGTCTGTCTGTCTGTCTCTCTGTCTCTCTCTCTCTGTCTCTCTTTTCTCCCTCTCTCTTTCTTTTCTTCTTCTTCTTCTTCTTCTTCTTCTTCTTCTTCTTCTTCTTCTTCTTCTTCTTCTTCTTCTTCTTCTTCTTCTTCTTTTCTTCTTTCTTTCTCTCCTTTCCTCTCCCCCTGTCTCCTCTCTCTCTTCTCCTTCTCTCTCTCTCTCTTTCTCCCCCCTCTCTCCCTCCTCCCTCTCCCTCTCCCCCCCCCACACGCAGGGGGATGTGAACTAGAAATACAGGTTGTCACAGTTCTCTAGTTCTAGCTTAGAAATCTTAACTGTCATATTCAACCTCTAAATCTGGAGATAATTGCGTGTGCTTGTGTGTGTGTGTGTGTGTGTGTGTATGTGTGTGTGTGTGTAAAATATCTTATATCAGATGTTGTTCAGATTTTTGCTTTAGTTGTCCAGATAATATTTTAATATCTAGGGGCTACATAGTCTCCACTGCAGTCCTGCAATTCTGCCATTTAGGACACTGCATCCTCTACAATATATGAATGAGTAAATGTGGCTGACGTCTAATAAAACTGCATCGTGGGACCTGTTTTTTCACCCTTGATGTTAGAATCTCACATAAAGTATATTGTGTTTTACTTGTCTAAGCTAAGTGTTTATAAACAAAGGCAAATTACAGAATTATTCTTTCTATTCCATATATATGAATAATCTATCAATTATCTTTAAATTTCTATAAGTGAAAACTTGAAATTCGAAGGAATAGTCTATAAGTACAGATTTTCAAATACTCTAATTTTTATATTAAAGGGTTGTCCTTTGTATTTCTTTCATTTTTATTGACTTTACATAAATAAACAGAATAAAGGTAATTCAAAATCATGTTCTTATCTTTAGAATAAATGGCCTAAACTAAACACAGTAGACTACTCATAGGTCAGCCCTGATGTGAAGAAGAAAGCCAGAAGTTGAAGTTTAAATTATTAATATCATATACCATTCAACACGGTTTCTGCAACACATGGGCTAAAGTATTCAGAAATGTAGGCAGAAGAGTAATGAAGAATATGTAACTTTTCAAAATTGAAACAATCCAATCCCATGCACCTGACATATGAATAAATTCCATTTGAAATTCTCAATAGAAGCACAGTGGGTTCAGAACAAAGAAAGCAGCTTCAGGCTGTTTTTCATAATTTTTCTAATTCTTTGTTTTAATGGAATAGAAGAGTTTTGTGGGACTGAAAGAGAAGAAGAAGAAGCCCTCTCTGATGGCTTCTGCATCTGCAAATAGTTCCTGCCACCTGAATAAAGTATAGTACTTTGAATGATGGCGATATTGTCAATGATGTATTTTAAATCAATGTATCTCTAAAGGAGGCAAGATCTTTTCTTCATTTTACATGAATGTATTTACCATTTTTCTGAGCTTTTCATAGGTCATAAATAATAAAAGAACTGATATTAGCAAAGAAAGGCAGAGCATTCTAGGTCTTAGTTGTATTAATAGTAATTACTGTATTAAAACCTGTAACAACTATTTAGGAAGTAATCAGATCTCTTCTGTTAAGGTTAAAAACGATTCTAACATACAACTATGAGAAATGCCTTGGAAATTGCAGGAATCCTTTAAGGAAAGAACAAGAACAGGATTGTCCGAAGTGCCCTGCATTGTTTTATAAATGTAAAACTCCTACAGATTTCAAAAGGAGGCTTCTCACATTCAATAAATGCATAGTTCTTAATCTGGAAAAATACATTCTACCAGATCTTTTTTTTTTTTTTTGCAGTGTAACAGAATGAGCTGAATCCCAGGAAGAAAAGAGAAAGTTAGATGAGTCACCCAGAGGCTCTTTTCTCACAGCTTTTGTCAGAAAATACTAGATAAAAGACACGGAACACACCATGACGAAGGGGGGCAGTATGTCAGATGTCTTCCGAGCCAATGACCTGAGAGACTTGACACCACAATATGCAGAAGAACTCTGCTAAAGCAAACACAGCACTTCTGTGTCAGGAAGGGTCTGCTAACAAGATCTGGGAAAAAGAGTGGGATCGAACGTGTGTCGGCTCAGCAAACGTCTTTTTTCCCACCGCAGCGAGCACTCACCTTAGACCTCGGTACCTAATCAACTGCACGGTCCATTGTCAAGCCTGGGCTCTGCGTTCTAATAATTAAACGAGACTGGAAAGCACTACGTATCCTAGATTCACTCACTTCTCTGTTAGGAAGGTAGAGAAATATGCCTTGTGGGGGAGCTCAGTGTGTTTCTTGATGAACCAGAAACCACAATGGGATTTTGATACTCAATTTTAGCCCTAGGTTAAGACAGGAAGCGCAGTGTCTCAAAATTAGAATAAAATAAAAGAGCTCATTAAAGACATGTTATAACCAGGAGCATTTAGTCTTGGTTAGATAAGGCTTTGAAAGGAGGTTAGAATAAATAACTCTGCCACAATGTCAAGAAATATAGTTGATGGCTGTGTAAGATACCACCACTTCAGTAAACCCGGTGGCCATTCACGTGAAGAAATGAACAGTCATACTTTATGTTGTTTTATTTTATTCTTGTAGACTAGAAAGTATAGTTCTCAGTCAGGATTTTTGAATTCTGTCTTACCACTACTGGCATCCTCAATAGCAGGTGTCTTCAGTTATTAGAGACTCTTTTAGTGACATATTAGACAATTTTGGAAATGTAGACTCTAAGTACTCAAGGAAAAGCACCATTGTTTTTAAAATAGAAAGAAAGGACATATACTGTAAGAAATGTAGCCAAGAAAAATTATACTTAAAATGTACTTCATAAAACATTTGACATGATATAATGAAACAAAGAAAGTTTGATTGCAGGTGTTACTAAATTTAACATCAGTGCCGGAAACCATTTCCCAAGTTTCTTCCTTCAAAGGTGCTCATGTCCCAGGAAGGTTGAGGTGTTTCTGTGAAGCCTCAAACGGCAGCTGAATAAATAATCACCAATCTATAGCTTCATTGTACACAAGGTTAAAAGAGAAGCACAACAAACAGAGTTGGTTTTTTTTTTCTTTCCCTCATCCCCAGTGAAGGGAAACAACTACTTGTAACTAAGGCAGTTATTAGAATACAGGCTCTTGCCTTCTCTTCCCAAATTCAAATTGGTTTCCACAGAAGATTTTTAATTATAATGAAAACAAGCATGTTTGCTTTGTTTCTACACCAAATGGAGGGCCACTGTTTAATGTAATGTGATGAAGATAAAAACAGAAGGCAAAGGGGGGTCAAGGAGACAGAAGATGAGAGAAAGACTCCTCATAATAAAGTTGCTTCTGCCTGTTCTTCAGATTCAATGACCGTTTGCTGAAATGAGACTAGAATCCATTTTTTTTAGTTCCTTAATGACAAAATAGTATAAAATAGTATAATATCATAATGAAGACAGACTTGTGGATCAATGGAACAGAGAAGCCAGCAGTTAAGTGTACAGCCAACTACACTCAGTTCTCTACAAAGCCACAAAAACCATCTGTTGAAGGAAAGTCAGCTGTTTAACGTCGGATGTTCCTATGAAGAAGACAGAACCTAGATTTGCTTGCCCTACTCAAAATATCCGGATCAAGGGTTTTCATGTAAAACCTGAAAGACTGAGACTGCAATAGGAAAACATAAAAGGAACCCCTGAGTCTGCCCAGGCGATGATTGCCTCAATAGGACTCCCATAATACAGGAAAAGCAAGAATTGATGTATAGAATTGCATAACATTAGTATGCTCCTACAGGGTGGGATATAGCATCCATAGACAGAAGAGAGAACTTACAGACTGAGAGAAAAGTTTGCCAGACAAATTTATATTAAAGAGCAAGAAAAAGATCCTCGAAATCTATCAAGATGTCTACCAGTACGTTTACTTTTTCTGTTTTTGTGATAAAATATTCTGACAAAAAGCAAACAAGAGAAAGTGTTTATTTTGACTTAGGTCAAGACAAGGAAACGAAGGCAGCAGGAGTTGGAAGAAACAGCTGGTCAGAATGTATTTCCAGTTAAAAGGTAGAGAACAAGGAACTCTGTGATTAGTTCCTTCTCTTTCTTATTCATTTGAGGAGCCAAGCCTAGGGAATGGTGTCACCGATTTTTAGTGTGACTTATTAATTAAGCTAATAACATACTATCCCTTGGCCAATTGACAGTCTGTAGAAACCATCCCACTGGTGTATGCCCCAATCTTACCACCCATGAGATGAAAGAACGAAGATCAGAAATTAAGAGCCGATTCAGCAAAGCAGCAAGTTCAATGCTAGCCTGTGATGTGTGAGCATCCTTCTCAAGCAAAATGAAACAAGTTCAGAAGAGCTAATACCAAGTAGCCTCATTGGGGAAAAAATGGAGAAGTAATTTGACAGATCCTTCTCAAAAGAAGAAATACAAGTGACTAAAAAAAATACATGAAAAATATTTAATGTATTTAGTCATCAGGAACAACGTTAGATAGCTACATTCTATCTTAGCCTGGTTAGAAGGGCTATTATTAAAAATAAATGGTGGTGAGACTACAGATTAAAAAGAAACCTTTATATTTGTAGTACTGACCATTTGCTATTGGATAACCAATTGCTGTGCTCTTCCCAGGGAAAGTCTATTTCCCCAATGTCAGAATCCCTTGGTTGCCTGTAGTTTCTTTGTGGAGACTTGAGGCCTCATGGGTTTTACTATCTACAGTAGCATGCCTGGTATTGTCCATTCTTCAGTTAATGCTTAGTTATGTTAGTGAGATGAGAAACTGCTTCACAGCAAACTCCCTGGCCCTCCCTGTGTACCTTAAATTGTTCTGGCATCTCTGAGCCTTAGGTGTGGCCCCCACAATTCTTTTTGATTAGTTGTGGTTTTCTATAATGGTCTCTGTCTGTTTGATGATGTGGGGTGAAAATTATACTCATCTGTGTGTATAAGGATAAATATTTGGGATATAATTAGGAATTCCTGTGGGCATTCACATGAATGCACCCTCACTCATGTACCCAATGACAATTCATGAACAAGAAAACCATAAATTTGGAAAAGACTGAGAAGGAGTATAGGGGAAGAATTTTGAGGGAGGAAAGGAAAGGGAAAAATTATATAATTATAATCTCAAAAATAAAAGAAAAATTATAAAAGGGAAACTTTATGTATTGTTAGTGGGGATGAAAATTAGTCTAGAACCACCAACCCAGCCACAGAACTTTTGACCTTTAATTTGTTCTGCCTACAAGATGTGCTGGGGGTAACGGTAGTGAAGAATTTGTGACAGTGGTTAAACAATGACTGATGCAACTTGAGCCATGGGTGAGAGACATGTGAGGGAGAATCCACGCTTGACCTTGCCCAGATGGACAGGAGCCAGAGACTGGATAGCCCAGAAACCCACTGCAGAACCAAACACAAATGGGAAAAAAAGTCAATGAAATAATTTCTAAATGATACTATCCTAGGTTTGCATCTAGCCCAACTAGCATCAGAGAGGTTCACCTGGTAACTGATGGAAGCCGATACAGAGACCCACAGCAAAATATTAGGTGGAGATTGCAGGATCCTTCAGAAACGGGGGAGGAAGAAAGAGATTGTAGAATCCAGAGGAGTCATGGACACCACAAGAAAACCCACAGAATCAACCGATTTGAGCTTTCAGGGGTTCACAGAGAATGAACTGCCAAGCAGCTAGCCTGTGTGGGACTGATCTAGGCCCTCCACACAAATATTACACTTGTATATCTTGATCTTCTTGTGGTAGAGCAGGAGCATGCTCCCTCTCCCTCCCTCTCCCTCCCTCTCCTCCCTCTCTCCCTCCCTCCCTCTCCTCCCCCTCTCCCTCCCCTCCTCCCTCCCTCTCCCTCTCCCTCTCCCTCTCCCTCCCTCCCTCTCCCTCTCCTCTCCCTCTCCTTCTCCCTCTCCCTCTCCCTCCCCTTCTCCCCCCGCCCCCCCTCTCTGACACTGTTGTCTGCTTTGGTACCCTTTCCCCATTAACACGTGAGGAAGTGCCTAGTGATACCGCAACTTGATATGCTACAGCTGGTTGATATCCATGGAGGCTGGTTCTTTTTTTGACAAGAAACAGAGGTGAGTGGATGGTAAGGAGACAGGAAGTGGAGGAGGGACCGGGAAAAGAGGGAGGAGGGGAAACTGAGTTCATGATGTAAAATTCAAAGAACAAAGGAAGAAAAAGAAAGAAAGAAAGAAAGGAAGGAAGGAAGGAAGGAAGGAAGGAAGGAAGGAAAGGAGAAAGAAAGAAAGAAAGAAAGAAAGAAAGAAAGAAAATTAATTCAATGCAACAGAAGTCATTATTAATGGTCCTCATAAAAGTAAAACTAAAAGTTTCATCTGACCCAACTATATCATTTTTTGATACTTAAGGAATCTAAATCATTATACAAGTTATAAAGTGTCAGTTTTGGAATGTTTGTGTTTACTGTGGTACTATTTCAAGCAGTCAAAATAAGGGATCTTAGGGGTTTGACAACAGACTAAAGGCTTAAGAAAACTTATAAAATCTATGCGTAATAGAGTTAATTAAGTCACGAAGAAAATCAAAATTATATCATTTGATTGAAAATGAATAAAATGAGATATCTCATGTGAAGCAAAATAAACCAGACATAGAAAGTATTTTATGTTTCTCTGGAATATGAAATTACAATAAAAACCAACCTAAATGTAGTAGAGGGATTACTAAGGAAGGGTTATGGGGTGAGAGGAGGACCAAGGAAAAATGAGACCAGACAGTTGGCATAATGTATACATGTGTAAATTCAGAGTAATATATAATGTACTTATAATTATATTTTTAAAAGAAGAATTGCAAGTGTTTAAAAGTGTTGAGGAGACCACCACTCAACTGTGTAAAACTTGGAATTCGGTAAGAGTAGACATTAGGATGAACAGAGGTATAGTCCAAGGCAGAAAGGTATATTGATGGAAATAGTTATGATGCCAACGAAAGGTTGGAGGCTTTTCTTAAGAGAGAAAATGTATGTCCCACTGAAATGTCAAGCATGCTCTTAAAGTGAATCATAGATCTTTTTACAAGAATTGTACTAGCCCTCATTCACACCCTAATCTTGACATCAAAGAAGCTGTTATGACTTCATTTTGCTCATAGGAAGAACCACTTGGGAACCAGATTATCACAGATTAGCTCTCTTGACTAGTATTCCTCAGGTATGAAGCAAGTTTTCACTATGTCTATTTGCAATGCCTACCTTACTTTGTAATTTATGCAATGGTTTCAGTTCTTTTATAATATCTGTACATATAGCATGGTTAAAGTTTTCCTTTAATTTTAGTAAATTGCACTGTTTGAGAGGACAGGATTAGGCAGAAATATAATGTAAATCACATTATGTTATAGGAAGACCAAAGATAATGCATTCTTTTTTTCCTCAGCGATTGAAATTGAACTTAGGACTTCAGACATGCTAGGTTAACCCTGAACACTCTTGTGAACAGTGCTCTGAGAAGTGAAGTCCATGAACAGACAACATTAAGGCTGTGGGCTGAGGTACTTAGAAGGCTTTTGACAGATGACACCAAGAAACTCTGTCAAATTCCTAAGCTTTCATCATGTGGAAAATATAGTTTTCAGATAACGTTGATATTCCTTTGCAACAAGAATCAAGGTTTCTGATGCCGAATCAAGATTCCTAACCACTGCTATTTCCTCCTCCTTTTTCTTGTTTTTCCTCTTCTTGTTCTTTTTATTATTGACCATGCAGGGAATTGCATCAAGGCTTCAGGTATACAGGTCAATCACTCTACCACACAGCTATAAATCTAGGCCCTGACTTATTATTTTGCATCTACATGTTTGTGCTTAAACATATTAACAGATGAATCTTTTCTAATCAGATTTTACCCTCTTGCTCAGGAAATAAGAAGAGAATGTCTCAACTTGAAACCATGGAGCTTTCCAATAGTGGTGCTCACTCTGTAGGAGCTAGGTGAGTAGTTAATGTGATTGAATGGTCTCACAAGTGTCAACCTTGAGAATAGACACAATGTAAAATCTCCAAGGAAGGAAATATACTTCTTTAATTGAAAATGAACCAAGGAAGAGGCTGTCAGAAGCCTATAGGTTTATGTGAAAGAATGAAGACATTCTTGAAAAGGGTCTTGGTTTAAAAGATCATGAAGGGAGATATCAACAATACAATTAACTATTATTGCTAATTACACAGGGTTCCCATAAAATTCGAACATGTGTAATTACACTATGGAAATATCCACAGCAAAGCAGGCTCTAGGCATATTTTGAAGTAGATGTATGAATAGTACCACCAGGATTCAGTGTATTCACTCTTGCTTCTCCTGAGTAGAGCCCAGTGCAGAAGATATCTCTGAGACTTAAAGAATGGGAAAGAAGCTCAAGACCATTCACATTCCCAATGTCCTTCCCCCATCCTCAAAATATCCAAAAGGAAAGGTAATGACCAGAAGGAAGTACAGAGGGACGAAAGTGAAAGAGAGAAAAGTAAAACAATATTTTAACACCACTGGATACAATTAGGTTATCTACCCATCCCTGAACTTCTGTTGGGTCCAAGTAATGTGTCTGTTCATAAATACCCAGTGATCTACCAGGAGGCCTGGATGGCGAGGTAAATTGAGAACTCCAGAGACTAGAAAAAAAATACTCTTTTGGAAGTATTGTTCAAAGTTTCCAAATTAAAAATTAAATGACACCTAGTCAAGAGACTAGCAAGGTTGTTAAATATTTTAGACAGAAAGAAGGAAGGAGTGGTCACGGTAGAGGGTTACTAAAAACATCAAGATAAAACATAGTATTGTGTTTGGCATAGCAAAAACAGAAAGAGAAAGATCTGAAGACCAAAACTCCACAGAAGAGAAATAATAAGCTATGAATTATAGATATAATATTAATTATTACATCTAAAAGTAACTGATTCTTTTTAAATGTCCAATACCCGTATGGTGTGCTTGCTGTGTGTTATTTCCTGTATTAAATAATTTGCCCATGTGTTCCTATGTGGTTAAGTGGGCAGGCTGTGGGATCAAATTATTTGTATTTAGTACTGAGCCATTGGCTAGCTCAGGGCTTTTGTCAGTTGACTTTAAATTCTGTGGTTATTTACTTCCTGTAGTACAAGGGAAATCCAAATTCTATAGTTGATGCTTAAATAAAGTATTTGGGATGGGATATATTATACAAGAAATAATTGAGTGATTACTTATTACCACGAAGTGCTAATTTTATTAAATCTTGAACTCTATGGGTTATGGGTTATTATGATCATTATTTAGAACAAAAATAGGGAAAGAAGAAAATCAAATAATCTTTCAAGTCATACAACTAGCAGATTATGAAACCAGAGTCTGCATTTAGATGTTTTAATCCAGAATTCGTGTTATCAGTCATCAATCATAATATTCAAATGTGGAGTCTCACCCCAAATTTAGATCTCTCTGAGTGTAGAGAAGAGGTTAAAAGTGTTCATGGTAGGGACTGTCACCTCTTTTTCTTTAGCATCTTTCAAAATGATGGGCCTCTGAGACAGTAGAGATTGTTATATATTAAGTAACATGTTCCCCTTGATACAAATTCATCTTGGGGAGTCACAAAACCTAATATATCTTCATTTCTAATTCAAATTTTATCATTATCTGAAAATAATAGTGACCAGGAATTTCACCAGAAGAAGTAATCGATTAATCAAGCAGGTAGCCTGCGTACTATACTATTAAAGACTTAATTTACCAAGACCAGGAGCCCACCTTTTTCAGTTAAAGCAAGACTAATGCTTAACATATCAATATTTAAACTGAATCTATTTTTATTAATTAGAATTTGAAGGTTGTCAGAAACTCAGTACAAATCGTCAATTACCTTGTACCTGGGATGTCCCTTATAAGAATATCACATTACGTGGCCATAAAAAATTCAGAGATGAAGTAGAATGTGCAAGAAAATCTTCATTTAATATTGAAAGAATGAAAATTAACCCTTATTCTTTAAGCGGCCTTATATTTAACTTTGTGTCTTTCTGGATTTGGAACATCATTAGAGAACACTGTAGATGCCAGCTCGTTTTTTTGTTCTTCCTAATCCAATTGAATCTACTTTAAATAGCCATAATTGGTGATTTTCCAGATCAAAGGTCTTCCTCAGATCAATGGGCAGAGCTTGTCTTTATTGATTACCAGCCATGCCTATGAAAATATCATTCGTTACCTCGGGAGTGATAGTGGAATGAAGAGGCCAGCACCAAATTGGAAGGAGATCGATGAGTTTCATGTAGATAAAAATAAGCATGTTACCTGAGAAGGGAACATCAATTTTTTATGGACCCTGGACCAAATAGCAGAGGGAAAAAATTATCTAGTGGGTTAGCCAGTCCTCTGACTGCTCAAAATAGCTTCTTATTCATAGTGGTGTTTGAAACCTTGCAGAATTTCATCCAAAAGGAGGGAAAATAAAGGGGATGAAAATTCTTAATTTCTATTAGTGCTACAAAACCAGTTGTTTTAATTTTAAAAACCCATTCCTATCAAAATATCTGGTTTTGAGGCTGATTTTTTTTTCACAAAACTGTTCCAATCTTGACAATTGTAGCTTCCTCTGAATTAAATAAACATGGTTGTACAGAACCAGCATAAGTCAGGAAAGCATACATATAAACTATTAGTTCTGAAAGAAACACTACAATTTTTGACAGAACTTTATTTTTCCTCTAACATAATTGTTGCCCTCAGCAGGTTAAATCACTCCACTCATATTACCTGCTAATTCAATGATAACCAGCCTACAATCTGTAGAACCACATAGTTAGGTATAAATTAAGGAACTAGGTGGACAGACAGGTCTTATTAGAAAAGGGAAATAGAATAGATAGCTCTGGATGGATGGGTGGGTGGATGGATTGATGGATTGATGGATGGATGGGTGGATGGATGGATGGATGGGTGGATGGATGGATGGGTGGATGGATGGATGGATGGGTGGATGGATGGGGTGAGGCCTGGAACAGAAGGATCAAGGTGGGAGGGGAAGGGAAGAAGAGAATGAGAGAGGGAATACAAAGAGAGACTTAAGGACCATTGGAAACCTCACACAACAGAAGCTTCCTAACATGTACACATATGCAAAAGTGACCTAAATGAAATAATTAAATAACAGAGGCCCACCTCTTGTCACCAAAGAAATTTCCATTACAGGGATTGGGATACATTTAATTGAGTTGCTGGCCAAAGGGAATCCCAGGAGAATCCCCTCACCCAAAACCAGGTTGTTTCCAAGACTTTAGGTTGCTCTCCACAAACTGGTCCCGTTGCTGAAGACAATGTCTGCATAACTCATTGAAAGTGAAGAAGTCGAACTGGTGCCTACATAGAGCTTTCAACCTTACATTCTAGCATCTTTGGTAGAGGAAGGTACTCTGCATGCTACATAAAGAAAACGGAAAAGAAAAAAGAAAAAAGACATAAACACCAAGCCAGGGACAAACTCTTTGATCTACAATGTTTGCAACAAGGTCCATTCCACCAACACTGCCTCCATGACCAAGAACTTTGTACTAGATAATCCAGGGAACTATGGTAGAACCACTTGCTCAACCATCATCAGAAAAGCTTCCTCATGCAACAGATGGGAACAAATACAAAGACCCACAGCTAGACATTATGAAGAGAGAGGGAGAAAAAGAGAACGATCTTAGAACAAGAAATTCTATATATCAAACTTTTCCCTTGGAGCTCAAGAAACACTACAGAAGAGGAGACAGAATGAGTGTAAGAGACAGAAGGAACCGATGGCACCAAGGCCCACTAAATCAACACAATCAAAGTTTATATGGACTGAACGAGACTGTGGCAGCATGCACGGGGCTTGCACGGGTCTGCACCAGATCTTGTGTGTATGTATTCTGGCTTCCGGGTTAGTTGTTTTTAATAGGGATTCTCAAGTCTGTCTGTCTCTCTTGGAAAGAAAACGAAACAAGGAATTGCATGCCTGCATTATTGAATTAGACTTGGAAGTATTTGGCAAGTGATGAACAGTGGTAGAGAACCATGATGTTTGTATGTACACGTTCTTGAAATGATGAACCAACAATGACATCGTTGACTGCCTTCAGGTGAGAAAGCTGAGAAGAGAAGCAGGTGGGACACACATGAAGGGGATTTCTGTTGTCACCACATTTTCAGTGCCATTTAAACATTGAACTTAAATATATAGTACTTATCTAATAAATAGATGGATGCTGAAATGAGTTGTCCTGTGAATACTGAGGAAGACAAAGCACTGCTTAGGTTACTATATGATTTCGAGGATGAATACACAGTGCATCAACAAGGTTTCCCATGTCCCTCTGCTCTGTGAAAGGGAGGGATTCATTCACTGCACACAAGGGTTCCAGCTATAGGTGTTATGCAATTACCTTACTTTGAAGAAACATGTGTTCTTCTGGAAATCAGTCTACTAGTTCTAAAAAGAAACTCTAACTTTTTCGTGACTATAGAGGTTAACTGATGGGATTTTATAAATAAGGAAAGAAGTTCAACAGAGCTTTATTTGTTGATAGATATAAGATTCAGCTATAAATAATGCATTAATAGTCCCATTAATGGCTTACAAATAATGCCTTTTATGACTCAGAGGTCAAAGTAAGACTGCAAGTGCATCCCAATGTCACTCTCCCAGGTCCCTTTCTTCTGAGCTCGACTTTCTAGAGAAAGTTAATGAAAGGAAGGAAAGAGTGATCGTCCCATGAAGCAGTGGTAAAAATTAAAATGATATTCCATCAGGAGAAGTGTTAAATAGTTCTGAAAGTTTCTCTAAGGATGATCAAGAGACTAGGTCTAAAGGTATACAATAATAGGATTTTTCTCTATGAAATTAGAAATTATAGTAAAAGCTGTTCATAATTCTTCTTCAATGCATAGCTCAATAACTATTTCTAGTAGAAAATTTACTACCACATCTGTACCTTTATAGTTTCACACACCGAAAACAATCTTTATTTCTATATTTTCATCACAATAGTAGAGGTGTCTTATTTTGCAATCATGCTACATTTACTATTATGGGATATTAAAAAAGTTTTACCAAAAGATTTGTTTTTTTCACATTTTCTAAAACTGAATGTGAGAATTCCTTTACGTTGTCCTTTTCTAACCGTATGGCCTTTTTAACGTGTTGTTTGGGAAGCCTTGCAGATTCCGACATTTATCCCACCTCACTGTGTAGTGACTCTGCCGGGCACAGATGGCATTAAAAACAGGTAAAATGGCCTTACATTCACATTGGATACATTATAGCCCAAGGAGCATATATAATCCGAAACTCAAATTATTTTTACTAAAAGCTTAGGTCTCTTAGAGATTTTATTTCCCACAGTGTCAGGGCGACTTGAGAATAAAAGCTTTTCTGTTTCATTAGAGCCGACTACTATATCATCATGGAGTTTGCAAATTATCCACAGCCACTTCAAATAAATACTTCTCCACAGTGCAGTATTCTTAAAATATTTTGGATAGTTGAAACAAATCAATGAACTCATGCACCCCTAGGGGGTTGGGCAACTGAACAAAAGTTGAAAACATAAACACTACTGTGGCTTATGGAATTTTTAGTTTAATGTAGACAGGGTGGCTGAAATGCTAATCTTTTATTTATTTAAAACAAGGGAGAAGGTCATAAAAATAATTCACCATCCTGATTCTGGCATGTACAGGGAAAATGAAGGCCCTGTCAGAAAAGAAAGAAATGTTAATAGTAAATTAGTGTGTTGGATCCAACCCGTGCTGTTTACTACAGTTTTGACATGAGATCACTCTTATTCTTGAAGGATAGAGAGCGGGTTGGGGAGTTTTGTTCCGAGAGTGATGCCTACATAAAGTAAAAAGAAATTACATGATTTTAATCCTCAAATAAATTGCAGAGTAAGCTAAAACCGAAAGTCTGCACGATTGTTTTTAAGGATGCATATTTCACCTGTAGGCTACGAGACACTCTCGCGTAAACAAACCACGTTAAATTAAGCCGATTCATTAATTTGATTAGGCAGTCTCAACATTTATACACTGCCTTGTTTTACTTCTCGATGTTAAGGTTCCCAAATGGGGGTCACGTGATCCCCTCTTGTTTTGTCAGGTGGATGGTCTACAGTATACAGAGAGATGATAAAAACCAGCTGCTATGACCTGATACTGGCTAAGGCTGGAAAACCAGACAGTGCAAACAAATTCTATATCTTGGCTCAAAATACCCTTCACATCTGCCAGCAATTTGTTCTGTATCAGAACCCGAAAAGGGTGCCGAAGAACAGTATCAGATTTCAGAGCAAGCAAATAAACAAGAGAGCACGCACCATTCCTCAGCAAATGGTTAGAGCAGAGCCTAGAGACTGAAGCTGTCTGTCCAACCTGTAAGTTTAGCAGACGCTGTGGGCTGCAGGTACGTGGCAAGGTTGGTAGGGCAAGCAGAGCGCTGACTAAAGAGTACTACTTAACCGTTGGTTCTTAGTCCAGATAGAAGGCACCATTGAGAGATATTGGAGCACTAATCCTCAGAAAAGATTTTAAAAAGCATTCATATGTCATCTATTGATTTTTTTTAGGTCAAGATTTGTGGCAAAGTTCAAGATGGCAATAGATAAGGAAAAAAGAAAAAGAAAAATTGGCCTTTCTGCAGATATCCATTTTCTAGTTCTCTATTTTGCCCTCTTTTAAGCGAGTTCCACTTTTGTGGGGATGGTGGTTTTATTCTGAGTCTTTTTCTTTCATTATTCATCTCTCTTACAATATATCCTGACTGTAGCCTCCCCTCCCTGCTCTCCTTCAAATTACCAGCACCAACCACCCCTCTCCCCCAGAGATCCATTGCTCCTCTGTTTTCTTTCAGAACAAATCAGGCTTCTCAGTGATCTCTACTGAACATGCATTAAAAGACACAGTAAGACCAAGAACAAACTCTGATATCAAGGCTGGAGGAGGCAACGTAGCAGGAGGAAAAGGGTTCTAGAGCAGGTAAAAGAGTCAGAGACAGAGGGAGTCCTCTATTAGTTGTCCAACAGAAATCCTAAGCTAAACAGCCACAGCATGTACTCAGAATGCACAGCACAGACAAGTGCGGGCTCTACGGTTGCTGCTTCAGTCTCTGTGAGCCTCTCTGAGCTCTGCTAAGTTGACTTTGTGGACCATATTCTCCTGGTATCCTCAACTCCTCTGTCTCCTAAAATCTTTCTTCCTCCTCTTCTACATGGTTGTCCAAGCTTCGCCTAATGATTGTCTGTGGGTCTCTGAATCTGCTCCCATCAGCGGTCGGAAGAAGCCTCTCTCATAATTATTGGGTTAGGCACCTATCTATGAGGACAGCAGAATATCAGTAGATATTCATTTCATTGGCTCTTTTTTTTGCTAGTCCTGTTTGGTTTTACACTAGGTCCCTTGGATGATCCATCTTCCAGTTTCTGGACAACAAGGTACTAACAGACATGAGCTTCCTCTCCAGGCTTGGGCTTCAAGTTAGACTAGTCATTTATTGGCTACTTCCACAAGCTCTGAAACACCATTGCCTCAGAACATCTTGCCTGTAGAAGAGTGTGTGGGTCAAAGGTTTTGTCAATTAGATGGTGTCCCAGTCCCAGTGCCTGGTTATAGCAGATGGCCAATTCAGGCTCCATGTCCTCCTTCACTGGAATCCCCCACTAAGGTCAGCCTCATAGGTTGCAAGAAGTTTTCACTGCACTAGGTTTCCACATTGCCCCCTACATCGTTAGCCATCAGGAAAATGCAAATCAAAACTACTTTGAGATTCTATCTTACACCTATTGGAATGGTCAAGACCAATAACAGAAGTGAGAGGCCATGCCGGAGACTATGAAGAGCAAGTGGAACACTTCTTTATTGCTGGAGGGAGGGCAAACCCATATAGCCACTATGGAAATTAGTATGTTGGTTCCTCAGAAAATTGGGAATGGATTTACCTCAATAGCTATCTATCCCACTCTTGGGTATCTACCTAAAGGATGCTCCATCCTACCACAAGGACACTTGTTCAACTATGTTCATCATGGCTTAATTATAGTACTCAGAAAATGGAAACAACCTAGATATCCCTCAAATGGGGGATGGTTAAAAATATGGTTCATTTACAGAACTGAATAGTAATGGCATCATGAAATTTGCAGGAAAATGGATGAAACTAGAAAAAAATAATCATCTTAAGTGAGGCAACACAAACTTAGAAACTTGCTGTATACTCATTTATAAATGGACATTAGCTACAAAGATTATTCATGGTACAATTCACATACCCAGAAAGGCTAGATAACAGAAGCCTCAAGGGGGCATGCATAAAAAGGTAAAAGAAAACATAATAGATTTTGTGTGTGGACTGTGTATAGATGGAGGATCAGATAGGGGAGGGAAGGAGAGAGGGGCAGAGGGAGACAGCATGGGGAGAGATGACTGGAATATTCTGAGATTTTAAGTTCTTGGCCATGACAGGTGACTTCTGAATGATTATTCAGGTTGCATGACCATCCACCAGATTAGTTTAAAATCACATTCTCACCTGAAAGTGGCCATTTTCCTCCATCTTGTGTCTGACTGTTTTCCCATTCCTTAGGGCTGGTACCTATAGTTATAAACCAATCTGAGCCAGGATTGGTGTCACCTCCAAAACACACTCAGGGCTCTGTCAGGTTGGCCGTTTCCGTACCATAGTATGGTGATTGGCAGATTTTTCTTCACTTACTGAGGAGCCCAGCCATACCTCTCTCCCCATTACCCATGATAGTACAATTCTGCTTAAAGAGGTAACCTAATGTATGAAAACTACTCAGCTTCTCCCATTCTTGGGGTAAGTTATACTTCTATAGAAAGCCTCCCCGTCATTGTGTTGCTTTTGGTAAATCTTTCTCCTTCCCTTTTCTTTCAGAATTTAGGATGCGTTACTGCTCATCTGTCAAGTGTTTGTCAAATTTATGAAGTTCTTCTAAAATGTCATAAGTCTACAACTATATCTCACTTAGCCCTCTCTTCTATAGCTGTATATCAGAGATATATGAAAAAAATGAGGCAAGGTAGAGAAATGAATAGATGAGTATGTCTCATGTTAAAATACATTATCTGCAGGCTGTGGGTAATTGAATTGGGTGAGTAGATAAAAAGATGTATTAAACAAATAATTCTTTTAGACACAATCAACATTTATTTAAGGCCAATATTTTAAATATCCATTAGTAATAAAGCAGAAAAGTTTTGCTATTGAGCCTCTTCAATATAAAAAGGAAGATGGACTTTTCTACTCCTATATTCCACTTGAAAGAATAATTTAATTAAAAGGCAAAGCCGGCAGGAACTTTATAATCTGCATGCAATGCAGGATATTATATAATGACCTTCATTTAAAACTCAAATCATTAAAACTAGTAAGTCTAACTGGTAACAAGGGAGATTTCAACATTAGGCCCAACAGCTTAAAAATATGAATAAAAATCATAGCTTAAATGAATCAGTCCATTGAGAACCTATTGCAAAGTAAAAATGAGAGAAGAAAAAAGTTACCTTGGCCATAAATCTTGCTATAGCAATATTTTATCTTTTGACGGGTGCTCAATCTCTCTCTCTCTCTCTCTCTCTCTCTCTCTCTCTCTCTCTCTCTCTCTCTCTATCTCTCTCTCTCTCCTTGAATGAACTCAAGCCTATTTCCCAGTTATATCTATGTAAATATCTATTTACATAATTATATATATTTTTCCATGTGTATACATGTATGTAAATATAGATATACATATATACACACACAGAAAACTTGATTTGGGTGCACCAGAGAAAATAATCTTCAGAGGTGACTCTATCCCTGCTCTTCTACTCCAATTTCATTGGTTCTAAGGCTCCAGTGAGCATTTGAAATAATTTTTGCAGTTTGCAGCAGCAGGACATTAGCTGCTAGACAAAATGCTTAGGTTGTTACAGCTCTTCTGCTTTGTGTGGACATCTTCACAGGATAGCCACTCTTGGCCTGGTGTGACCAGGCTACCAGTTGAATCAACATGGTAGTAATCAGATGCTCTTCTCGTGGTTAATGGGAGTTGGAAGAAAAGCAGAAAACTCTATAGTGAGATCTTTGTGAAAAAAGCTTAATGCTGACATTACACAATTACTAAATCTTTCCTCTCCATCTACTCTCTCCTACTTTCCCTCACCCACCTGTCCCCTCCCCTCTTCTCCTTTCTCCCTTTCTCTTTGTCTTCCCTTCTTCTGTCCCTGCCTCCCCCTTCTCCTCGCCTTTTAAGGGTCTGTGCTCTGTCTGTTTTCTGTTTGTCTTGAGCTATTACCCCAGCTCCCCTCTGTTTCCTCCAGGCCTGTCTTCCAAGGCTGCAAACACAACCACCTTTCTTCACCCTGATGATTTCCAGAAGGGAACAAAGGAAATTCAAAAAACAGTTCTTTTAGGAAACATGGTCCAGGAGACCCAGCAAGAAGATGCCCCTTATGTGAAGTGGCCGTTCTGTGTCACGTGAAGAAATTGCTGAGGGTTCATTAAGCACAAAGAGACAGACAGACAGGCAGACAGACAGACAGACAGACAAGCCAAAAACTCTAGCAACAAACTATGGTTTCACTTGGAAGTTCTATTTACCTCAAATCAATCAAACAAGTTACAATATATTTCCTTAAGCAGTGGCTACATTATCTATAAACAAATAACCCATTTTATTAGCTCTTTGATCACCACTTGATAAGCTGTTGTTAACCAATGATGTTGTCATGTCAAACTGGCATATGTACATTTGAGTAAATAAACTGCCTTGTACATACATTTCAGACACTATTATGATAGTGGCTACTGAGTAACTTAGACAAGAAAGCAGGTCTCCAGTAAGTGAACTATCTTTTTGTGATGGGGCAAGAGAGTCCAATATTTCCCTCATCTTGTAGTCTTGTTGAAGCCATTCCAGGTTTAACTAGAATCTTATCTCCTTATTGGAGAATCCCATGAAAAACTATCTAATTCTATTCCAGGGACCAAAGGTCAGGATGTCCTAATCTATCTTAGCCTCTGTTAGAACTGCTTGTTTGTGCAGAACCCCCTCCAAAGGGCCTTTTATCTTCGCTGCCTGTTTGTGCAGGAACCCTCCTAGGGCTGGCTAATTGCCCATCTTAGTTTCTGTTAAAACAGCTTTCTTTAAACCGCTTAGTCTGGAAAGCCACCCTTGCACTTGACGAAGGAGATGCTGGACCAGTCCTCTGCTTTTAAAATATCTGAGTTCCAGACATTTGGGGCCATATCTAGATCCCTGAACATTTTGGTATGGTCCCAGATGGCTAGAATCAAGACTTAAAATTGGCCATAGACTGTATCTGAGGAGTCATCTCATAACACAACTATTCTATTATTGAAAGTAAAGAGACTCCCGTTTTAGGAGAAAAAATATTTACCAGTGTAGGAGTGTTGAGCTTGGGTCCTAGTCTTTGGATGTTTTCCCGCCATGGTTACTTTGAACAAAGGATGCATGTTTTATTGTGCTTCTGGTCCTCATTGTCATTGTCATAAAAGCAGTGCATTAACTTGCTGATCTCATGTCTGTTTCTATTCTTCCTGTCTGAAGCAAGATGTAATTTTAGGTTTGGAATATATGTCCCAAAGGGCAACAAAAATATGAAGCTAGATAGATCCTTAAGTCACTAAATTTCAATGAATATGTATTACCAATTAATGGCACTGCGATTAGCATTTCCTGTGTAGCTAAAGAGGGAATATGTTTGTAACTGTGTGAAATAAGAAAAGATCACCAAACATATTTGATATTATTTAGTAACCTAGTGGAGTTTTTCTTATTAAAATAATTCCCAGAAATAATGGGTTGGGTTTTTCAAGACCAGATTTACAATAAAATAATTAAAACCTAAGTTAAGCTCGTGGGAATGACCTAAGGACAGAGACACAGAATGACAAACAGAAACTGGGCTAGTTAACATTAGCTTATAATTTTAGATTCATGGTATATTAAAACACAAGCACATGAAGGTATATGTAATTGAAGATACAAATGAAATACCTTGCTTTAAAATAAACAAGCAAGGTTACTTTTTAAAGTAATTTCTATCATATTATTTTTAATATGTGTTAATAAAGAAAAATAAGTTATATTAGAGGTAATGAAACTAAGGGTAAAAGAGCTTAAACGGTTAAGGCATGTTACAGTATATAGTGTTCAACTAGTTCATTCTGTGATCCTTGGCAAAAAGATACCTGACACTTGGTATTTATTTAAGGAATCATTCACTAACTCACATTTACTGAAGCAATTGCAAGGTATTACATAAAGAATGGAATTTAGAGGTTGACTCCACAGTTCTACCATTTACAAAATTTACACAATATTTTCACCACTTCTCATTTTCTTTCCTGTTTTTGTAAATGATTCCTAAGACTTGGTTATTGTTGGGATTGGGAAGAGTCATTCAGGAAAACTAGATGGAATGACGTGTTGGTAAACTGAGTGATAACTGCCTCTGTCTCACTGCAAAGCAGGATTTCTAGCAGGTTCAGACTTTGCATATTCTGCAACGCTTTTCACTCCTTAAAGTAGAAAGGACATTTGCTGTGTAGATACGGGATGTGAATCTTCAGAAAGCATTTCAGAGTCCTTGGGGGTGGCTAAACTAATCTTAGAAGCATATATATGAGTTAAAAATGACCATACACCGAATCGCATAGAACACCAATATTTCTAAACTTCCTGGAAGTGGCAGAGCGAGCCATATAGATTACTTAAGAAGAAATGTCAAGGCAGATGGGGTCAAGATCTCACCATCGTCTAAGATGGATGCAGGGGGTAAATGGGACCAGAACAAAATGCATTTCTTTTGTTTGATTGGGATTATTTGCACTATATATTATTGCAAACATATTATTTATATTATCATAATATATATATATATCATGATATATATATCATGATCATATATATATTATGATAATATAAATAATATTATTGCAATAATATATTGCAAGTATATATTATTTGCATAATACATTATTTAATAATTGTCACACAGAGAAAATCATAGAGTAGATACAATAGCTCAATGAAAATTTACAAACTTCACAGGGTTACCTAGCTTTTCCAGGACTTCAAGGTAACTGGAGTGGAGTGGGACTCTAGCAGGAACAATTTACCTGTGATGGGGCAGGAGAAATGGGTAGAAGAACTGAGTGTTCTTGGTTGAAGGCTTTCCAGCAAGTACATCGGGATTTGTCTCAGACAATAGGAACACTGTTGTCCCTGTGGGGCTGTGGATTACAGAGTGAAGGGAATACTAATTTTCATAACTTTGTCTCCCTGCAGCAATGTTTGGCACAGTAGTGGCAAGAACAGAAAATATACTAAATTTGTATCTTGCAGGTTTTGCTCTAACTTGGAAGGATTTTTCATTGATCTGGACAGTCAAGGTCAAGGTAAATTGCTGACAGCTTGTCAGGTCAATAAAATGAACGCTCTCAGAGCAGAGATGGGTCAATGGGTAAGGTGGCTTGTTTCGAAAGCGTTGAGGACCTGAGTTAGATTCAAGAAACCAAATATAACAGCCAGATTTGGTGATGCCTGCTCTTAATCTCAGCATAGGAAACAGATAGGTGGGTGTCTGCATTTCCTGAGCAGCCAGCCTAGCCTACTTAATGAGTTTCTGGTCAGTGAGATAGCCTGTGTGAAGAACTAAACAAAGCAAAACAAAAACTAACAAGCCAAAACAAGATGGACGGCACCAAAGGAATGATATTCCAGCTTGGTCTCTGATTTTCACATGCATGTGCACACATATCTTCATCTATGTACACACACATGCAATCACACATACACACATGGCCTTAGTGATGCTAGTCAGTAGGCTAGACGAGAAGTAGGGAAATGTGCAAAACTGGACAGCTAAAAGAATTCACATCTGTGGACTCAGCAAATTAGTGTCATGAAGACCTAAGGGTCTCAAATGGTCGGTCACTTCTTTGAAGTTTTAAAGACAGGATGCAAAGAGATAGCTTTAAAAAACAGAACTCGAACATATTCGCGCTTCAAAAACAAAGCACAGTTCTTTATTAACTACTAGCATTTCACCGTGTGATTTGGGCTTTAAATGATTTTCCTTGACAAATATACCTAGACATGTTTGAAAGTCAACTATGGTTTGTTTCCAGGCAATGTGTTCCCATATTCTCCTTACAAGTATAAAATTTTCCTAGCATGTGTAGGCTATTCAGAAGTTATTGAAGGAAGTTTGACTGATTTGTTGGGGGTGAGCAGGGGGAGCAACTAATCAAACCAGAATTTGGAAATCTTAAGGGATTTGATCATAGTATAGCTTCTGCTACTGTGGTAAATTACATCACAGTGGTATCTCATGCCTAGGTGAAGGATTCTCTTACTCCACATACAGTGACACACTTTTGGATGCCTAGAGAGAAACATATTTTAATACAGCTGAAATATTAGCTTGACACGTCTCAAAACTCTGTCCTATATGGATAATAAAAAGTTACGTTCTGAATATATTAAACATAATAGTGGAAAGAGATTCATAAAATGTTTTTCTCATCTTCCACATGCATGGCAAGTCTATAGGCTGGAAGCGCAGAGGTTCAAACTTCCTGGTACTTAAAATAGTAGAAAAAGCACAGATCAGAACTGAACATTCCCTGGTTCTTGTCACTTGCATACAAATGAATTCAGATGACATAGCACTACTTAGAGTAAGTCTGGAGCAGAAATAACTCTGGCTTCTGACTGATTTCAGTTTCACTTGTCCCTGGTTTAGAGATAATAGATTAGTATTAAATGGAAATAAGTCAAGGTCATGGTTTTTTGGTCATAAGTGAAATTCATCAGCCTCAGCCTTTCTCCCCTATATCTCCTCTGACTTGTGCTGAAACTTTTCCTATTCAGATGACTTACGTTGGTGAATTTGAGTAGGATTTCTGTAGTAGGCTTCAATATGATATTCACGGTCCTTAGTAAGAAAATTACACTACCTGTCAAATTGATGTTCAAATGGTACCATGCCTTTATGGGACAGCTCTCCTCTCCTTTGATATTATATGTTTCCAATAGAGCAGACAGATTTGTTTCAAGTTGAGATGAGACATTCATTATTAACTCAAACGTGTTTCATTGGCTGATCAGTTTGCTCCTCAGTCAAGTTCTCAGCACTCACATTTCTTTTAACTATCTTTGATCCATTAATAATTTCTTTTCTAATAGCCTCCATTTTCCATCTTTCCATGCCTGGAATGCATTTATTATTTCCTTAATTAGCAGACAAGAAAAGTAGCACTTCCTGGCCTCCACCTTTTTGTCTGAGTAATGACGAGAAATACAGACCAGGGAGTTTTGCTTTCTTTTCTACTGTACATTAGTTTTTTGACTGTTTTGTTAGTTTGTTTGTATTTTGTTTTGAAAAGAAGGCACTATTTCCATATAACAAAATGTGAACTACTAATTATTTTCCAGAGCACAGAAAAGCATGTGTAGTGGAGGAAAAGTGACCTCAGATTTATTGGGTGACATTATTTGGTGGATGCATTGCTATTTAATCTAGTAATTTATGCATCCTCTCAGTGTGTGGTGGTAGAAGGGTGACAATGAAGGTATGACAGAGCCACACCCACTTACATGGGACATAATAAAAAAACTTTTATAGAAGCAAGGCTCCAGTGTGAAGCTATCAGAAGAGCCTTGAGTGTTGTATATTGGTAAGGAAGAATAGCTAACTCCATGGGTTACAGACCCTGTTCTAGTGGAATCCATAACCTGTATCTATCTTTCTATCTATCTATCTATCTATCTATCTATCTATCTATCTATCTATCTATCTATCTATCTATCTATCTATCTATCTATCTATCTCTCAAGGCAAAGACATTTGACAGATGACTGTTTAACACTGTAAATACAAGGTACACAGTGAACAAATGATTTCAAGTAAGAACAACGTTATGCAGCTGCTTTGTCTCGTTTAAGGCTCAGTCTTGCTGAAGGAAGACATTTCAATTAAGCCCATTGTGCTCTGCTTGAGCGAAGTTTTGCAGGTGGCTGATCCCCAGCTCTAAACGTTCATCTTTGAATTTACCCAAACTTGATCAGAATCATCTCCTAGGGTTCGTGTTTCCCTGCAAATCATACTGGCATGAATGTGTTGTCGGGTACCAATTATAAGTCTTGATTTCCTCACTCAGTTGTATACCTGGGCAGAGTCTAGGAAAAACAACCGAAGTATTTTATTATGTTCTTAGGTGAATTGCTTAGAAGAAACAATAGATTGATGTTAAGATGGGTTTCTTTCACTGTGAAAACAATTCCTTAGTTTACTCCCTGTTTTGTGTCAATGTGACGGCTACCTTTTGTTTCACTTCGAGCTATACAGCCAGTGTAGCTCCTGAGAACGTGGCCCTCATTAGTGAGTTGTTTTTGTACACAACTCCCAGGCAACTGAATGGTGAGTCGAGTGTTTTTAAATAGTTAAGGCAGAAATTATATTTTAAGCAAACACTGAAATGCAAGCACAGGCTATGCTATAGAAGACTTGACAGCACCCCAAGTAACTAATCAATCAAAATGAGAATTTGGAGGATAGGCTGAGCTGCATCACTTGAGATCCACAAAAGTCTTTTCAGGATCTGTGGCTAAGGCCTGAAGGTTAAGTAACTGGATTAAGGTCTCACAATTACTGTTGGGATCACAAAGGTTTCTGAGTCTCTTCCCAAAGCTGCCCAGAGGTTCCTCCAGCACGTTAATACTGGTGGGCATTAATCTGAAGCACAGGAATAGATCAACTGGGAAACTGAGGAAAAGCAATTGAAAACAATCTTTGACTCAAACGCATGCACCTCTGTGAATAATGATTGTTTCTGTCCGTTTCTGTTCTGTTCAGTTTCTTGTTAAATAAGATAATGCAAATACAGTGCTTGGGAAAATGTCTGCTATGCATTCACACTTGATAAACTATTTTTTTTATCATTGTTAGTCGTGCACCTGACTCTTTCACATCTGAGAAGTATGAATGATAGCACTCCCGTGCATGGATCTTCAGTCTTGAAGGACAACAGCATATCTATTTGTGAGATAATCTGAAGCACCGTAATGGGTGTCATTAAATCGTGCCTACCTGAGGCAGTATAAATCATTCGGGTAAATGAACCAATTAAAAACCAATTACCAACACTGTCTGACAATGGGAGATTGAGGAATGGAGAGAAAGGCTGATATGGCCTCAGTAAAACTGGTAGGAAGGCTCTACCCCTGAGGTTCCAGGGATGGATTGACAAGATGGTGAGATTGTGAATGGTCTTCTCAGAGGCATTAAGCCCTTCATGTCCTGGAAAATCCAGTGCCTGCATGGCTGGACTGTATACAGCAAATGGCCATATTTATGAAAGCTCTTCACTGGCCACTATTCCTTTAGTGTGAGGTCCACTTAGAGAAAACAGCTGTCACTTGAAAATTGTCTAGATTTGGGTCTCTGACATAAGGACTTACATGTGTTTCCTTTCAAGGAAAGAGAATGTGGCGGAAGTAAAAGTGGGCAGTCTTAATGAGGCTGAAGTTGCCACTTCACTGGAAATTTATTTGATACAGTTGAAAGAAAATTTAAGAGACACTTTGGAGTAGTTACTTAAGCCTTTAATCCACTAATTCAAATTGATTTTTTTTCCTCATGTACATGTTTTACATAGGGAAAATAACAGTCAAACGCACACAGAAATCATCTTTGTTATGTGTAAAATCCTGGTTAATAGCTCCCCATGCAAACAATGACAACTGCTATGCTTTATTATTTACATGGGGCTCTGCAGTCTGGCTTCACTTCATCTGCACAGCACAGCAACATTCCTGAGGTCCTAGCACTGTGAACAACAAAGGTCTCCTTGCTATCTCCATTTAGAAGCTCAAGGATTTTCTAAGCCCTTGGTAAGGTAGAAGGTTCTGGCAAATTTTTGGTGTCTTGAATGTTGTATCCTACAACAGACAAGAGAGACACTGTTTCCTCAGACAATGGGAGGAATGAGGAAAAGCAGACTTTGTAGTTTACTCAGGCCCCCTTTTAAAAACTATAATCCATTTGTGAGGGAGGAGTCCTTCCAACTGAATCCCTAAAAAGCCACAATCTCTTCATCCTATTGAATTGTTAAGTTGGACATGAGTTTTGGAGGGGACACAAACGTTCAGTTCTTGGTAGGCCCTACGTTCTAGCAGCGCTTTCTTCGTTGTGGAAGCTGCCCCAGTGAAATCGGGAGGCAACTCTGACTTTTCTCCTGTATTACTTTCCCACACTCTAAAGAATGAATGGGATTCTAAGCTAAATTCATCCGAGTCTTAGTGTGAACCATTCCTCTCCGGAATTGGTTGCCAGTCTTCTACAATGTTGGATTCACATGTTTTGCTCCTCCTTAAGGACACAGCTCTGTCGCACTAACCTCTTCAGAAATTCTGATGTCCTTCTGAGGTGTGGCTCAGGAATATGCATTTTAGCAATCACTCCATGTGATTTTGCTACAGATTTCCGTTACAGTATACTGAATCCCTTCTTAAGGGATCTTGCCATAGATTTCATTTCTTTAAGTCTGCTGACTCTCTGTGTCTCTGTCTTTGTCTCTATCTCTCTGTCTCTATTTATGTCTCTCTCTGTCTCCCTGTCTCTGTCTCTCTCCCTGTCTCTCTCTCTGTCTCTGTTTCTCTCTCTCCCCTCTCTGTCTCTCTGTCTCTCTCTGTCTCTGTCTCTCTCTGTCTCTGTCTCTCTCTCTCTCTCTCTCTCTCTCTCTCTCTCTCTCTCTCTCTCTCTCCCACTCTCTCTCTCTCCTCTCTCTCTGATCACACAATATTGAGTATATAAGAATAATTAAGACAGCATCATTTCCTTCATAGTTAGTGAGGCATTCCTTGTCCAAGTCTCTGAATGTGATTTATGAACTAAAACTAAACCTGGTGACACGGATCCATTGTCTTCACACTATCCGGCAAAGGCAGGCTAAAGGGAATTGAATGGACAATAACTGAGCCTTCCCATCGGCTTTGCAGGGTTTACTATTAAGATGGTTTTCCATCTGCAGACAAGGGATTTCAAACCGTTGCTCTTTAATTGCTTTCCTTTCGGCACTAGAGGGTCATCTAACTCCTACAAATGGATTTGAATTTGCTCTCTGTGTCATTATTGTTTATTTTAATTCTGTTCCTGCAGGACATACTAATGTAAAAACCTTCTACTTCCATTTCTTATCAAACTAATGGTTTATGTGAATAGATAGATACGAACACTTGGGATATGACTGTAGTAGTTAGTGTTCCATGACAAAACACTCAAGATAATTAACTGACTAAAGAGAAAATACATACATTTGCTCTTGATTCCAGAGGTTCTGGGATTTTTGTCTATGCCGTTGGCAAGGTTGAAAGGTATTCTTCCCTTCCCCCAGTTTTACTTGGCTAATGTTCTACTAACCCCCTCTCTGTGCTCTTTCCCAAACTGGATCCATTCGAATGTCATAGCTTCAATGATTATTCCAGGTTATAGTGAAAGATTTGATGCTCGAATTTGTATATGAGCAAGAATATTAAGTGATTGTCTTTCTGGTAATGGTTTGTCTTCATGGTGGATCTGTTTTATCTTTTATGATCACCTTTTTATATGACACTCTGATCTACTTATGGAAAAGTTCAGACCAAGAGAATGTCAGGCCTCTCTACCACCAAGCAGATTTGTAAACTGAAGTAAGCCTCCCTCCTTCCCCCTTTTGGGTAACTTACCAAATCTATGGTGTTATACTGTAAGTAAGAGAAAACAGACAGAACACTTCCTACATATGCTTGCTTTGTGAGCTCCAAGACTTGCTGTTTCTGAATACAAATAAAAGAATGGCGTGAGGCAGACTTAATTGGAGAAATTTTTCTTTACAATAAATAGAGGTGAGTATGGAGACACTTGGCTGCTACGGGTCTGAAAATGAGGGACTGTTAAGACCTCAGCTCTAAATAGGATTTTATATCTATCCTTCTAGAACTCAAGGAGCAGATGAAAGGAATGTACAAGCCCATAGATGAGAAGAACTACAAAGCACTATCTTTGGACATGACACAGTCATTGCAATCACGGTCTAAAAGCAGTTATAGTTGCCTGCTGTGGTCCTGCACAAGACGACCTGCCAACAATTAGTCATGGATAGAGGACAAGTTCACATGTCACCACTCCCTGCTGAGGTATTGGCCATTGATGGATTCTGAGGGAGAAGCCATTAAATTCTGATACGGACCCACTGGTGAGTCAATCAGGAGCCACGGGATAGTTTCATATTCATGATCACACAAATGGCCCTAGTTAAACTCAGTACATCACAGACAAAATAAAAAGGGACACTGTAAAGACAACTGTAGGGAGAAGGAAGAATTTATAGAGGAGGTTGAGAGGTAAAAGAGAATGGGAGATGATAATAATTAGAATGTACTATATATACATGCATATATATATTATATATACATATGAAATTTAAAAAGAAAAAAGAATGGAGAAGGTATAAAATTATGTTTAGTATTTTTCTCTAATGAAGAATTAAGTAGGTGTGGAGTTTGGGGATTCATATAATACATGACTCACTGGTAAGACAATGGGGAGAAGTATGAAGCCTCTCTACTATTTATATAGGCAGGATCCATTTTATACAGCACCTATACTGCACAGTATGGATGGCCATTTCTTAATAGACCTAGCAGTAGCTTGTTAATCACTTTCACTTGTTAGGTAGTGAGCTTTCACTGTTTTCTGGTCTTCCTGGATAAAGGACTAGAATGACCACATTGTTGAATACTAGTAACATTCCTTAAATTTGATCAGATAAACACTGATGAGTAAGAGGAAAGAGAACAATAGAGAAGGAGGTGTGCTGTTATTCTGCACCTACTTTGAGATCATTCTTGAATAATACATATTTCAATGTATGATTTACATGCATTTAAATTTTTTGGATAATGAAATATATTAAATCCAAGGCAGTGCTCATATCTGACTATGGGTTGGCCAAGTGTTTTGTTACTGGAGTCTCATGCTTAAGACACTGTGAGTCACTGCCTTTAGCTTAAAATGTATTCCACATTTTCTTTCTCAACATTTTTTATTAGCAATTTCCATTGTCTTTCATTAGTTCATCCTTATTTAAAATTTTCTTCTTCAGTCTTTTAAAAAGACATTTTTAAAATGAGCTCAATACATCAGCCTTCTTAGTGTAATAATTAATTCTTTGGTTTCTCTCATTTATTAGTAACCGTATTTTTTCTTCTGTTACTGTCTTTTCACTGATGTATCTGCTACACTGCTTTAAATTCTTCATCTCACCACAAAAATGTTACACAACTTGCACACACACTCACAAACACAATGCACCCGTGCCTGCATCTTTTCTTTGAAGTGAGGTGACTGGAAATATATGGTGAAACTAACAATTATTCTCTTATTTAGTTTAATTTCTTCTATTATTTTTCACAGTGCCTAATGTCACATATAAAGGCATTTATTCGATTTCTTTTATTCTGTGATTTTTTTTTCCTCAGAGAAGTCCAGGATGCCTCAGGATATCAATTAACCCTATCTATAACTACAGAATAGAGACTCGCAGAAATATTAGGAAAGGTTGACTATTAATTAAATATAAGTCTTTTTTCAAACAAGCCCCTTCACTCTCATCCCAACATAGATCTTTGCATTTATTCTTTTTTGAGATGGACTTAACTAACACACAGACAATATGAAAAATATTTCTAAATACTCAGGGTCATACAAGTAAAAGAAAGTACAGTGTGCTGTCCTGTTTCATAACAGATTTTCTTTGAATCGTTTTAAATAAGCTCATGAATTCTGGGATTGTAAGTTTTTGAAGTAGTTGGGTTTTGTTTGTATGAATGAAGTCATGGGTTCTTACAAAACTGGACAAATACTAGGGGACAATATCTTATGAACACTACTTGTAGAATTAGGGAACCTGGGTTCTAGTCTTGCCTCTTCCATTGACAAATGGAAAGGGGACACCTCTCTAAATGTTGTTATGTCTTATGTGGGTTTTGGGGCTTTTTTTTTACCTCATTTCTGAAATGACAAGTATAAGGTACTCAGCGTCTATGTCTAATTTCTCTTGCTATTATTGTCTTTGCAAAGCTAGAATTAGAGTCGACTCCAAATATACTATATTGAAATCTAACCTAAAGCAGAATGCCATTATCCTCTGTGACTGTAGAGAAAACTAACTAAAGACATGAATCTCTTTTCCAGTGTTCTTACAAGAATTACTCATCCTGTTTTAACTGCCATCATATACTTTTCTGTGATGTTGAGGTAAGAAGAGTAAGGCTATACCTGGTGGTCTGATTCTGAACTGATCTCAAAGTGAAAAAGTAAGTTATATGACATGGCCTATGGCTTTAGATCAGGGAGCCAAAATCTGATCAGACAGCATTTTTATTTGTTCCTAAATGGGGCACATATTATGTCACCCCTCCTTCTAAAGGCTCAGGAATCATTGTGGAAGAGAAAAGGTGGAAAGATTCTAGAAAGTGAAGATAATGCACATGGACAAGGAACCAGTGTTGTTCCTGATGCAGCAGGACAAATGAACATGGATTCACAGCCCTTGTGAGGAGTCCATAAGACCTGTGAGTGCTCAAGTTAAACAGCATGTAGGCAGGAATGGAGGGCCAGCAACCCACCTCTGCTAAAATGCCTTGGCATTTGAGAACTTGTTAGAGATGGGCAGGGATTTTATTCCATTAAGGAATTTAAACCTCATAGGGTCTCTCTCTCTCTCTCTCTCTCTCTCTCTCTCTCCTCTCCCTCTCCTCCTCCCTCCTCCCTCCCTGCCTTTTTCTTTTTTTCATTATTTATTTATTCACTTTACATCCTGATCACTACTACCCATCCTGATCACCCCTCACACGGTCCTTCCCCCATCACCCCGCCTCTTCTCCTCAGTTCTTTTCTTTTTTCTTTTCTCAAAGCAGAACACAAAGTTGAGTGGGTAGGTGGCCTGGATTGTGTCTGTAAAGAGTTGGGAGTGAATATAATAAAAATACAATGTGTTACATTATCACATTTAATAAGATTTAATAATGATAATATTTAAAACTAAATACATTGATAAAAAGATAAACATTCATACATGTTAGAGGGTATAAAATATATGCATTAGCCAAAGACTAAATTTTTACTTTAAAACTATTTATTAAACCCTGTACAATATTAAAATAATATTTAGAGTATCACACTGAGTAGAAAGATTAGGGATGATTGGAATTTCAGAGGTATACCTTTTTAAATTGAGTAACAAATCTTAGTTCCCCAAATGAAATTCTAAATATTCTTATCTGCACCCATAACCTTTTTAATATCTCTTTCCTTTCCTCACCAAAAGTTCTCATCATCTGAACTGGTTCAACTTGTTTAGAGGTACTGATTCTGAGACTCGAAGTTTTCCACTGCTCTTTAAATTTATAGTTTTGTAGAGATTTACAATTTCAGCAGAAATCAACTGTCCAAATAGTGGGACAAGCTTAGGACAATGACATAGAATCTCCTATCTGATGGCTGGGGTTCTTCCACAGGGACGGTTCGTCAAGGGTTTAGAAGGCAAAGCAGGCAAGAGCAGTTGCTTTTTAACAGAGCCTGGTGAGGGACAGAATGAGGTTGATCATACTCCCTAAACCCTCACCTTCTTCTGCAGTACAATGAAAAGGCACTCGTTAATTCAATCTGAAGGATCAAGGTGCTACTGGAACCTTGATTGCCAGTGATGTCCTGATGACCAGAAGCGAGCCATTTCTCGAGCTAATTTCTTTTAGTAGCTCATATCACTTTGTTTTAGCAATTTCATGTTTTAAATTGAGCTTTGGAATTACAATATGAGCTAAGGATAACATAATTAAGCTTTCAATACCTGTCCCCCTTTTCTGTAAATATTTCTTTTGTGTCATATGAACTTTATAGCAAAATAGTATTATGTTGAATAAATTGACTTGAGATGTAATTAAAGATTGGTAGTTTTCTATCTGGGAAGGATCTGAGGCATGTCATAAGTAAATGGCCTGGCTTCTGAAAGCCTCTCTCTACGTTGGTCAGAGAAAAAGAGACTAGATTTGAATATTTTGAGAATGGAAAGAGCGATTCAACCCTAACTTTGCATGTAATCATATTTTAGGTTATCGGTAATTCATGTGATACAATACATTAGAATTGAATATGTGGTCCTGAACTGAGTTTAGCCTAACAAATTGTTAACATTCGCCATTGCCTTACCAGATTGACTTATCGACTCCTACTCTCGAAATATCAATGAAGGACTGATATATTAAATTTCCTGAGAAAGAATGGCAATTTAAGATTATTATGGGTAGGTTGTGTTATAATCTTTTATATTTGATTTTATAAGTTGTTTCAACTTTTTTGTCTATTCCTTATCATGTAAAAGAAATAATGGTTTTATTGCAGGATATCTATTGCTTTATAATTCGTTTTAAACATGAAAGATATGAGAAGCCCGTTGCACTTAGCTCTTCAGGAAGCAGCCTCTGAAATGAGGATTAAAGACTCTGCTTTTAGATATATCTGTGATTGGAAAAGAAGCCATGTGGAATTTATGACAAGCCCCAGGAGGAAAATGATGATACAGAGCTCTTGATTTCTAGAGCATGATATCGCGAGCATGAAAATTATGTACCACTGGAAAAAAAAATACCATCTGGAATAATTCGGAAGAATATGGGAATCAGAGCTTCAGACATCAAACAGTCATATACCCAGAGCTGACTGTAAGCGTTCAGCTCTTTTAGGTCATCAAAAGAATCAGGTCCATCCGACCCAGAAGTTCTTTGAAGCAGACAAGTATTACAATTGCAGGCCAAGATCAGTGTCAAAGGCCAATCTTCTGTCAGCCACCACATAGCTTCCGGTGTGCCTTGCTCGCACCTACTGTTCTTGCCTGCCTATGGCTATACCACATATTTTTACAGCAAGCCCTGTAAGGTTAAAAAGAAGTTTATACTTTATGAACGTGTCTGCTGAAAAATGGATTGCTGCTCAGGTGAGCGAGAAGTGATAAAAATGGTCGCTCTCACTGGGTGTGGCTTTGGGGGCCATGCACTGGGTTGTCCACGTTTGGAAAGGAGGATGTGACTCACAGGTGGTAGTCATTTCCCTGGAAGGTTGCTCAGTGAGGTAGAAGCAGAAAGATTGGAACATTAAGAACATGAAGAGAGAAGGAACGATGTTTACTCCAGTAAAGTTCAGGAGAGCTGGACAGATTCTGCCTTCGTTTCCTAGCTCTTCTTTCCTGCTGTCGTAAGTTGACTTCATCCAGGATTTCAAAGTCACTATGTTTGGGTCACGGGTGGCTTTCCACACTGCCAGACCCAAGTTCTATTCTCAGTCTCTATTTTCTTGACCTCCAAAGCTTTTGTCATTAATAGTTACTTCACATTCATAGAAGAGGTTTTCACATCCGCAGAGTTCCTTGTGTATCCCTTTACAATACGGTATTTATTATTTAGTTCTTTTTTTTACTCTTCTCATCCTTTTCTGACCTTTAAATGTTAGATTGTCCTAACGATAAATCTTTTGCTTACTCTTTCCTGTGTATCTTCTCTCAAATAAATATATTAACATGGCTTTTCAACTCTTGACTGGTTTATTCACATCCTACTCAGGTCCTTGTTAGGTGAATACTGAGTATGCCTAATTAATCAGAGATGTGAAGTATTTTTTAACCAAGCCTGCTTCTCTATGGAGGCATCCTTAACTCATATCACCAGAATACATCACATCTGCCCCATCAGCATCAGATGATGCCATCAATACAACATACATTTGACTGCTCCTCTTAATATCTCTAGGCCAAGCTTCCTCAACCATTCTGAGAGATAATCAGCTGGCCCCTACCTTCAATTCTTATTCTAGTTTAGCTGTTTCTTAACTAAGATACCGTGGTGATATTTACTTAACGAAAAGGAGTAAGATATGCAATAGCTCAGTTCTGACTAACTTCATTCAGAATAAAAATAAGACCCAGTGTCCTTCCTATAGATAGAAAGTTTACCTACTTGCCCTGCCTGGTTTCTTGTCGTTTTGCTTGTTTTCCCTTCTATGGTCTGCTCTGATTTCGTCAACAGCATTTTCCCTCTACCAAAATCTGTCTTAATTCCTACTTCAGAGACTGCTTTCATCCTTTCCTCTTGAAGAAATCCTATTTAGTTACTCAGTTCTGCCTTGTGTTTTTGTTTTTTTTAATCTGATTCAAGTATGTAGCCAGATTTTTACCCTCTTAAGATGTCTGACTATTCAACTCTGTTCGTTTTTGACAACTTAAGATAAATGTAGATACACATGAGGAAAGGGACCTGTGGTGGAGGAATTACTTCCGTTATTTTGGACCATGGCTTTATCTTTGAAGCTTTTTGTTGATTGTTGATTTATAAGAAGGACCACTGTAGACAGTGCCATCTCTGGGCAGGGGGGCATGGGCTATATAATAGTGGGAGCTATTCAGGTCAGAGAGAGCAAGCCAGTAAGCAATGTTCCTTTATGGTTTCTGCTTCAAGTTCCTGCCTTGAACCTCTTCTTTAGCTTCCTTTCATGATGGACCGTAGCCTATAAACCAAACGAGCCCTTTATGCCCCCAAGTTGCTTTTGTCGTTGAGCAACATAAAAATAACTAAACATAAATGAACTTAAAAAATTCTCTACTTTCCTTTTAGAAACCACAATTTTTCTCCAAAAGTTATCAGAAAAATTTTAATTCTTTTAGGTTTTTTCTGAAGTACCGAACAACAATTGAAACCTGATGAATGGAAAACAATCAGGTTTGCAATTCACTAGCTTTGATAGATAAAACCAATATTAATCCATTTTGTGAATTAACAACAGGAATCCTCAATTTTACTACCTGATAAAACTCATGTTGTAGTTGTATTATTCACCTGTCTTATATAATACCTCAAAACTTTTGTGTTTTGCTACTAGAAGGAAAACATATACTAATGGGAATATAATGGAAATAAAAACGTTTTGTTTTGTTTTTATTCAACTTGACTTTAGAAAACTAATTTAAATTAAACAATTTGATTTTTTGGCTATTGGAATCTATGTGTTGTATTGTTAGTTGTGTGATTTTTTTTCATACTTGTCTACTTAAATCTCCTTTTCATGGCAAAGGTTTTCATTTTAATGTTAAAAATTCAAACAAATAAATTCTGCTAACTTGGTCAACTTCAGGACAGCATAGCCAAGAAAGAGGAAACTGTAAGGTAGATATTTGTTGGAGTTAAGTTAAAACAGGACCAAACCAAAATGGAAGCAAAATACTTTGTAATAGTGTCTTAGAGATTTTCCAGATTTATCAGGGAAAGAGGAGCTCAGGGGAAGAAAGACCAAATAATAAATGAGGTTATTCATATTATTAATAATTCTTCTAAAAGGGTTGATATATTGAGCTCATTTTAAAATTCTCTCCTTAACAAGAAAAATGAAGAAAGTAACGTGGCAATTAGCTACTGACATGACCACTGCATACATAGGTAATGATCAAAAGCATGTGGGTGGTATGAACGTGGAGGAAGATGTACTTTCTGGCAAGATTCAGAATCTCAACATCAGTAGCTACTTAAAATACATAGGGACTATGGGCAGATTATTAATTTTTTTAAATTTTGATATTCATTTCACATTTAATAATTTAAGTATATGACACATTAGTGTAGCTAATTAAATGAATATGTTATTTATAAATTTCAGTAATTTTAAAAAGCGATTCTAAATCTAGTCTCTCATTGGTGATTAGATATCACTTCTTAAAATTATGGAGGGAAGGTGTTATAGTCTGAGATGAAGGGCACCAAACTTCCAATGTTTACTTATAAATAAATAAAGGAGGAACAGACAGTAACCTCAGAGTTGAGGGGACCTTGAAGTTGCAGTGTCATAGAACTCAAGAGAGAATGAATTTGGGGAAGAAGAGTTTTCAGTGTCTAATAATGAGGAGAATAGGAAGATGTTTCTGGAAATACATTAGATGGGCCCATTCAACTCACTACGTCTTTTTGGTCAGTAGTATGACATTTCCCATAAATCTACGTGTCAATCTGGTGTCTTGGTTTTTCTTATGTCTTGTCATGTAAAAGCCTGGGCAGCAGCAGAAGGAACAATGACACATTTCTCTTTTTGCAACCAGAGCAAATTTGGTACATAGGAACTTCCATTCACAGTTTTCTTAAGAATTCATTGATTGTATCTGAAGCATCCTCTTCCTGCTAAAGAGAGATGGAAAGCAC